>NC_069681.1:58072520-58375133 GCF_023699985.2 Odocoileus virginianus | reverse complement strand
ACTTATCTACCACTCAATTCCCTAAAGATATTTTTTCTTGTTTAATCTAGCATTTAATGCATCTGGATATGAATATATCACAACAGGTCCTGTTAATTGAGCACAGTTTTCAGACCCTCGGAGAGCTATAATTGTGCAGAACGTATTTGATGCTTGCTGCTACCAGATTTTTATTTTACCAGATTATCAATCTTCAGATCTTTGAAAAGTCTGCAAAGTGATCTCAAAAGTCTTGTGTGTATCTTTCGTAAAGCACGTACAGCCATGGCTGAACTCAAGTGTCAAGGGTTTTCCCTAATCCTCACAGCCTATTAAAACTAAAAGATTCCCAGAGGGCCAGAAATATAACCCAACATCCAGTTTATGTCCTGAAGCATAGCTGTATTTAAATCGATAAATAAAACGTAACGTATTCTGTACCACACTTCCACTCTACCGCTGACGGAAAATGCATTGGACAATATATACATCATTAAACTGAACACAGGCAAGTGTATTATGTTACAGCATCATTTGTAACTTGAGCCAAATAATCCTCCAAAATTTCTAAATGTCAAACCTACTGACAATAACATTTTCATCCATTCTGTGTCTCACTGTTGCTTTTTTATGTTTCTCCTTAGGTATTCTTCTGAGTAAACAGATTTGATTAAGGGTTTCTCATTTTCATAATGTGTAAAATTGGGAAAAGAATTCACTGTATATTTATTTAAAGAACTTTTTCCCAGCTCTTTCACTGACAAGCAGCAATACCTTAAAAAAAAAAAAAAAACACATATTATAACTCATATCAGCCCTCATTTTTTTTTCATGGAGTTACATGAAAACTCATGGTTTTGATCATAGAATTTCTACCAAATATCCCTGCTGGCTCAGTTCCTGTGAGAGATGCTATGAGTGTGATACCAGGCAACATTAGCAAAGCTAGACTAGACTGGGTTTCCTTGTCCTTTGAGTTCAGTCATGTCCAACTCTTTTCAATCCCATGGACTGCAGTCCGCCCAGGTCCTCTGTCCAACGGATTCTCCAGGCAAGAATACGGGAGTGGGTAGCCATGCCCTTCTCCAGGGCATCTTCCTGACCCAGGGATTGAATCCAGGTCTCCTGCATTGCACGCAGATTCTTTACCATCTGAGCCACCAGTTTACTGGTGATAAAGCCTTTGACTTCAGAGAGAGGATCCACTTGGTAAAGAGCCCATGGATTTACTACTTCTAATTAGGCAGAAGGTCTGTAGGAGCGAGCTAACCATTCTCCACAGGGTGATATAAACACAGAGAATCGCTCAGGTGAAAAACATGTCCCAAATCACAACCATGGGGCATCCTGGGGGTGGGGGTGCCAGGCCACACACGAAGTTATCAAAAGACTGAATCAGTGCTTCCCAATCCTTTGACAGAATCCTCAACTGTCTGAGGACACCAGTATCTCAACACGCCTGGAACCAACACCGAGGACACCAAATGGGGAGCTCTGGGCTAAGGTACTGAGCGAGCTATGAACCTTTGACTCCCAGGAGCCAGGAGGTTGGAACAATGGAGCCGCCCAAAAGAAGGCTGGAAGAGGAGGGTCCTCTCTGGGCAGGGCTGCTGCTACTCAGCTTCTGACAATGGTTGCCCCTGTGGTTTTATCAACTGAAAGGAAGACTCTACACCCGCTTAAGAGATCTCCTGTAAAAACAGCACTGCCATACTGAAAAACAAATAAATACACACCATCTACTCATCAGTCAGTTCACGATATGTTCTGTACTCTTCTGACCTTCAGATTCAAAATATCTAGAAAGCCAAGGAAATAACAAACTACAGAGGCCAGAGATTTCTCTGGACCTTTGCAACAATGTTCCAGGAAGAACCTAAATTCTCATAATAAAACACAGTATTTTTAAGAGAAGCATCAATTTCACTTTGAGTTTTTTTTGTTTTGTTTTTGGAGAAACTGTATTCAAGCCAACTGAGTATATTATGCACACAGTTCAAAAATCACATGATTTAAATAACATAAAACAACAGAGTCAGAATAAATTCACTGCCTGCAGCAGGCTACACTGACCACATACCTGGAATGCCTGTCCTTTTCTAAGGAAAATTCTGAAGAGTAAGCGATTGGGCAACCCTCAGAGAGGACAAGAATCCCTTAAACGGGCTCTGAGCACAGTAAGATTTTCAAGAATTCTTTCATAGTTTGGCGTTTGGGGGAAGCTCTGGGCTTCTTAGGTGGCTAATTCAAATATAATTCACACTGTCCAAACGTTCAAGAAGGCTCCTGGAACACCGCATTTCATCCGTTCAGGTTTGTCAACCCAGTGGAGAAAGGGCACCCACCTCACACAACAGATCTGCTCATTCTACATTAATCAACAGTTTTCTCACTGCATTCCACATTTGTTTAGTGTAATGAATAAAACATTAAAATTGCTATTTAGAATATAAAACACTGTAGTTCTTACAAATGGTAAAGTTATGCTGGGCTGTAGTTTAGGGTACTAAGGCCGTTATTTACAGAATAAAATTCATTATCACTACGCAAATATTGAACAAGAATGGTCTGTATTCAAAGATAAAGTTGCCACAGGGGACTGTTGATATAGGAAATATGGCTGGAGCGATAGAGGATGCATATTAAAATTCATATACTGAAAAGGAAAGATGTACTTAACAGGGATATTAAATATTCCAAGAGCATCAACTAGAATGGTGAAGGTCATATTTGCTGACATCTCAATTATAACCTTCCATTTTCAGCACCTTCAGTTCAAACCGAAAATTGTCTGCAGACCCCAATCTAACGTACTTTACGAGGCCTCTATTGACAAATGATTTTGGTAGTGTTCAACATATTGAAACTATCAGGAAAAAGACCAAAGGCCAATTTGAGTATTTTCCCTCACAGGCCCAGCAAACTTTGAAATGAATAGTAGGGATTTAAGACAAAGTTTTGTAAAATGAAGCAAACAAGAGTTTGCCATGGTTACAATAAATGGTAGAGTTGGGAATCAAACTCAAGGATTTCCACTCCAGAGTCTGTGTTAGCTAGTATAATTTTTCCTGTTCATCATCATAAGTAGATAGAAGTATTTTTATATCCAACAACTTATATATTAGTATATATATAATATACATGTGGTGTTATATACTTACATTATATACCTATTACATTCCTATATCATTTTGTTAGGTAGTTAGAAAAGGAAAAAGGAGTCCAGAATGGTGGTAGCTAAAAGACAAAGAAGGCTAAACCCATGAAAATATAACAAAGGAAGGTCCAAGGACCAGAGTGAGGACCTCAGGTGAAGTAAACAGCCTTCTGGCTAGCCCAATTTACGCAGGGCAGGCTCAGAGGGAGGAGGAAAAAACATACAAAAAGAGGAGCCAAAATTAAGCTTGGGGCTTTTCTTCTCTTCCTGTCTTTTGGGTCGGCCCAACCTCACACACCTCAAGGATGTACTTTCCTTTCTCCTTGCAAATATAACTGAGCTGTAACACGCAGCTTTGACACTGGTCCATCTGATGATTCAAATTTTTGCTGCAGTGAGACAGAATCGAGGAAATTACAAACTTCCGGGACATATATGATGCTGTGACTCGGATACAACCTGACTGATACAACCTCGGCTTGGCCACTGCAAGGCGAAGGAAGAACACAGCAGAAGCCCAACTCAGCGAAAGCTCCTGCAGTGGAAGCTAAACATGAAGAAAACCCAGCGCAACGGAAGTGACAAGAAGCCCAGCGTGCTGGAAACTGGGACGGCAAAAAACAAACTCAGCAGAAAGCACACGCAGCTCACTCTCAGATTCCGTAAGACCTCTGGTTGGGGTAGGAAGTCCTCACTCCTATGGCTGGAAGGACATATGGCTAACAAAATCTTAATTCCTTTACAATCTCTCATCCCTTGTTTCCTCAAAACCCCCATGCAGGCAAGTGGCACTGGGTGCTCCAGGGTGTCCTGAAGGCTCTACTATCTGCTGTGCCTTAGTAGCTGTTGCCCAAGTGGGTAGGGGTTCTTCTGACCTTAATCTTTGTGCAAGGATCAGGTCAATGAAAACCATGAGCACAGGTCAGGTATTTAGCAGATTTTCTGGCAGGTAATGAAGGGGATTCCTTGGCACATTTTTCCCACTGCTTTTTCCTCCCGTCCTTCAGCTCCTCTCTCCATCTATGCCACTGTTTACAAAGTATTGGGCAGATCTTTCCATTTTTAAAGCTGTGCTTGAAACCGTTTACCTAAGACTGGGACTCAAACCCATGTGGCAGGGATTCTGGGCGATGCTTAGTCACTAAGTCGTATCCGACTGGGACTTGAACCCTCCAAAACCCACGGTGCCTGGCTTCAGGACCTAATGTAGCTCAGGCTCTTGATGTCTCATTGCAAAAATTCAGAGAGGCACAGCAACAGGTAAGAGGTAGATTTGTTGGGATTCAGAAAGAAGCACAGTGCACAGGGTGTGGGCTTGGCAGAGGGCAAGTGCTATGGCCATGGAATGTGGGGTGGTTAGTTAGCTGGATGTTTTCATATGCTAATGAGTGGGAGGATCATTCCAACAATTGGGGAACTACCCCCTCCTCAGTCTTTTGACAGTGCCTTGGAACTGTCCTGGCACCTCTGGATGTGTCATTTAGCTTGTAGATTGAGGATCAAGGTTTAGTTCAATCTGACTAGTTGTCATCTTGGACCCATTTGATTTTAATTGGTTTATGTTATGCCCTTGGGCTATGTGATTCTTTGAAAAGTTGTGCCCTGCCCCCTTCTCTCCTGTTTTCATTCTCTTTTCCTGAGCTCCGTCTGGACCCACGATGTTGCCTCTACAATCTTCTGGAGGGACAACCAGAAAATAGCTGGCCCTTGGGATAGAAATACTGTATAATATCCAATGACTTCATGTTTCACATTTCCTAGAACATATGCAACAACAGCATTTCTCAGTGAACCGGCTAGGGCGGGTGACAGGCACCCAATGCTCACTAGAAGTCCATCTGTGAGTGGCATCCCTTCAAGGGCAATTGGGCTTCCAGGGATAATGTTTGCCACTTTGGAAGTTAGCCCTGCAGGCTGTTTGGGCCCAAACCCTTGCCACCCTTCTCCTAAAGTTACAAACATAGCCCAGGATCAAATCTTCACTCCACTTTTATGGAACATCTGGTCTATTGCTTCTTAGCAGTTTGTTCTTAAGCCACTTACTAACTCCTACAACCAGGACCCTGCCCCCCTGGAGGCAACATCACTCCACCCTGCTTATTATTAAAATACTCTTAATGCCCCTAACAGGACCGGATAACAGATAACCCACTCTTTTGTCATTACTTCTGTTATTACCTAAAGTGTGTCTATGACAACGAACTGTTTACCACTGGAAACACAATAAGCTGTTCCTATGGAGGACTAGGGGAGGAAATCAGTGAATTATATTCCCTCAGAGGAATAAGAGGATAAGGCTTATGGCTACTGCACCAGGTTCCCAGTTCAGGGCACAGGCTTGGACTGCTTTACATCATGGTATCTATTCCCATCCATGGTAGACAAATGAGCAATGAGTTAAGATTACAACCCCTTAATTGTACCCAACACTGGTCATGCTGGAGAACTTGAGGCAGCCCAACTCCAGCCTGGGGGGTCCCAGGAGGTTGACTTGCCTCAACCTACCTAGGGAGCTGGTCCCTGGGAGATTGCCATGCCTCAGACTGCTTGGGGATCCACCAGACTAGGATCCCAGGAGGTCGACTTGCCATGACCAGCCTAGGGATCTGGTCCCTGGGAGGTTATCACACCTCAACCTGCGCAGGGATCCACTAGTCTGGGGGTTCCAGGAGGTCAACCTGCCATGAACTGCCTAGGGATCTGGTCCTCAGGAGGTTGTCACGCCTCCACGTGCTTGGGGATCCACCAGTCCAAGGTCCCAGAAGGTCGACAAGCCTCGACCTGCCCGGGGAATTGATCTCTCCAGGAGGCTGTCATGCCTCAACCTGCCTGAGGATCTGCACCCTGACCCGGGGATGCCCGGCTCTCAGGCTGCAACAGTATTGGGTAGGATAAGCTTCAGAAAGACTCACCCTTAAGGAAGTCCACCCATAAGAATAAAAGGAAGCCTATTAGTTGTTGTGCTGTGCCCAGTCTCACCAATAACTCAGGAGCCCAATGAGAACCCCAATGCCTTTCTGGAAAGGCTAAAAGAGGCCCTCTAAAAGTTTACCAATGTGGACTTAAGACTCTTACGAGGACTTTCAAAGGATAAATTTCTTGTTCCAATGTGCATCAGACAGCAGGATAAAGTTACAACAGAAACAGCACCAGGACCCTGCTGCCTCTTTAGCTGAGACGGTCCTGACAGCCAGCAATACCTTTTATAACAGAGAACTGGAGAGGGAGGCCAAGGCCCAGGAAAGGGAGAAAAGGAAAGAGACGAGGCATGCCCAGATGCTGGCCGCCCTTCAGCAAAGCCCTATGACAAGCCCCAAGTCCTTGAAGGACAAGGCATAAGGCAAATGCTTAATCTGTAGACAGGCAGGACAATGGGCCAAAAAGTGTCCAAACCATGAAAGTCTCCTAAAATGGCTTGCTACAAATGCCATCAGTTGGGACACTGGGCAGCACTCTGTCACCGGGACCAAAGAGCCTCAAGGTCAAGCACCAAGCCTTACCTCATGATGGCTCAATAGTACTGAAGCAGTTGCTCCAGCCAGCCACCTGTCACACATAACCATCATGGGGCTGGAGCCAAGGGTGAAACTGGATGAGGCAAGTAGGTCCGAGAATTCCTTGGTTGACACAGGGGCTGCCTACTATGCCCTGGTCTCCTACTCCAGAGTCTTGTGCTCCCAAACCTGTACTATTTGGGGGTGCTACAGGAAAGTTCTCCTATCAGGAAGCTTCCATAAGCCTTTTAAACCTGTCCATCAAAGGGCAGAAGAAGTAAAACCACAATCACGGAAAACTACCCAATCTGATCACATGGAACACAGCCTTTTAAAACTCAATGAAACTACGAGCCATACCATGTAGGGCCACCCAAGACAAACAGGTCACGGTGGACACTTCTGACAAAATGTGATCCACTGAAGAAAGGAACGGCAAGCCACTTCAGTATTCTTGCCTTGAGAACCCCATGAACAGCATGAAAAGGCAAAAAGATAGGACACTGAAAGATGAACTCCCCAGGTTGGTAGGTGCCCAATATGGCCCTGGAGATTAGTAGAGAAATAACTCCAGAAAGAATGAAGAGATGGACCCAAAGTAAAAACAATACCCAGTTGTGGATGGGACTGGTGATAGAAGCAAAGTCTGATGCTGTAAAGAGCAATACTGCACAGGAATCTGGAATGTTAGGTCCATGAATCAAGGCAAATTGGAAGTGGTCAAACAGGAGATGGCAAGAGTGAACGTCAACATTTTAGAAGTCAGCAAACTAAAATGGGCTGGAATGACTGAATTTAACTCAGATGACCATTATATTTTCTACTGTGGGCAGGAATCCCTTAGAAGAAATAGAGTAGTCACCATAGTCAACAAAAGAGTCCAAAATGCAGAACTTGGATGCAATATCAAAAATGACAGAATAATCTCCATTCGTTTCCGAGGCAAACAATGCAATATCACAGTAATTCAACTCTATGCCCCGACCAGTAATACTGAAGAATCTGAATAGTTCTATGAAGATCTCCAAGACTTTCTAGAACTAACACCCAAAAAGATCTCCTTTTCATTATAGCGGACAGGAATGCAAAAGTAGGAAGTCAAGATACCCTAGAGTAACAGCCAAATTTGGCCTTGGAATATAGAATGAAGCAGGGCAAAGGCTAATCAAGTTTTGAGAAGAGAACACACTGGTCAGAGCAAACACCCTCTTCCAACAACACAAGAGATGATTCTACACATGGACATCACCAGATGGTCAACACCGAAATCAGACTGATTATATTCTTTGCAGCCAAAGATGGAGAAGCTCTATACAGTCAGCAAAAATAAGACCGGGAGCTGACTGTGGCTCAGATAATGAACTCCTTATTGCCAAATTCAGACTGAAATTGAAAAAGTAGGGAAAACCACTACACCATTCAGCTATAACCTAAATCAAATCCCTTACAATTATACAGTGGACGTGACAAATAGATTCAAGGAATTAGATCTGATAGAATGCCTGAAGAACTATGGACAAAGGTTTGTGACATTGTACAGGACGCAGGGATCAAAACGAACCCCAAGAAAAAGAAATGCAAAAATGCAAAATGGTTGTCTGAGGAGGCCTTACAAACAGGTATAAAAAGGGAAGTGAAAGGCAAAGGAGGAAAGGAAAAATATACCCATTTGAATGCAGAGTTCCAAAGAACAGCAAGGAGAGATAAAGAAAGCCTTCCTCAGTGATCAATGCAAAGAAATAGAGAAACACAATACAATGGGAAAGCCTAGAGATCTCTTCAAGAAAAGTAGAGATAACAAGGTTATAACATTTCATGCACAGATGGGCACAACAAAGAACAGAAATGGAAGGGAACTAAAAGAAGCAGAAGATATTAAGAAGAGGTGGCCAGAATACACAGAAGAACGATACAAAAAAGATCCTCACAACCCAGATAATCACGATGGTGTGATCACTCACCTAGAGCCAGACATCCTGGAATGTGAACTCAAGTGGGCCTTAGGAAGCATCATTATGAACAAAGATAGTGGAGGTGATGGAATTCCAATTAAGCTATTTCAAATCCTAAAAGATGATGCTGTGAAAGTGCTGCAATCAATATGTCAGCAAATTTGGAAAACTCAGCAGTGGCCACAGGACTGGAAAAGGTCAGTTTTCATTCCAATCCCAAAGAAAGGCAATGCCAAGGAATGCTCAAAATGCTCAAACTACCACACAATTGCACTCATCTCACACACTGGTAATGCAATGCTCGAAATTCTCCAAGCCAGGCTTCAACAGTACATGAACTGTCAACTTCCAGATGTTCAAGCTAGATTTAGAAGAAGCAGAGGAACCAGAGATCAAATTGTCAACATCCGTTGGATCATCAAAAAAGGAAGAGAGTTCCAGAAAACCATCTATTTCTGCTTTATTGACTATGCCAAAGCCTTTGACTGTGTGGATCACAACGAACTATGGAAAATTCTGAAAGAGATGACAATACCAGACCACCTGACCTGCCTCTAGAGATATCTGTATGCAGGTCAGGAAGCAACAGTTAGAACTGAACATGGAACAACAGACTGGTTCCAAACCAGAAAAGAAGTACATCAAGGCTGTATATTGTCACCCTGCTTATTTAACTTATATGCAGAGTACATCATGAGAAATGCTGGGCTGGATGAAGCACAAGCTGGAATCAAGATTGCCGGGAGAAATATCAATCAATACTTCAGATATGCAGATGACACCAACCTTATGGCAGAAAGCAAAGAACTAAAAAGCCTCTTGATGAAAGTGAAAGAGGAGAGTGGAAAAGTTGGCTTAATATTCAACATTCAGAAAACTAAGATCATGGCATCTGGCCCCATCACTTCATGGCAAATAGATGGGGAAACAATGGAAACAGTGACAAACTTCATTTTCTTGGGCTCCAAACATCACTGCAGATGATAAGTGCACCCATGAAATTAAAAGACGCTTGCTCCTTGGAAGAAAACCTAGACAGTATATTAAAAATCAGAGACATTACTTTGTCAACAAAGGCCCGCCTACTTAAAGCTATGTTTTTTCCAGTGGTCATGTATGGGTGGGAGAGCTGGAGTATAAAGAAAGCTGAGTATCAAAGAATTGATGATTTCGAACTGTGGTGTTGGAGAAGACTCTTGAGAGTCCCTTGGACTGCAAGGAGATCAAACCAGTCCATCTTAAAGGAAATCAGTCCTGAATATTCATTGGAAGGACTGATGCTGAAGCTGAAACTCCAATACTTTGGCTACCTGATGCAAAGAACTGACTCACTGGGAAAGACCCTGATGCTGGGAAAGACTGAAGGTGGGAGGAGAAGGGGATGACAGAGGATGAGACAGTTGGGTGGCATCACCGACTCAAGGGACATGACTTTGAATAAACTCCAGGAGTTGGTGATGGACAGGGAGGCCTGGCATGCTGAAGTCTATGGGGCTGCAAAGAGTTGGACACGACTGAGTGACTGAACTGTACTGAACTGAGCACTTAGTTGGGGAATGGACAAGTATTTTCCCACCACTTTCTGGTGGTTACTGAGTGTCCTACTCCCTTATTGGGAAGAGATCTTTCCCTGCCTCTGAAATCTTGCAGCTACTGCAGTCCTGATGCAAGATGCTTTAAAACTCTCTCTTGAGGGCAAACTATTATTACCAGTCACCAAGTAAAACAACTTCTAAGTGGGAGAGGCCATCTGTGGAGGTCTGATCAAATAATCCTCAGATATCAGGTAGTGCTGATGGAAAACCCAGGCCTGACTATATCCCCTTGTGAGTTCTTAACTCAGCTACCCTCCAGCCTGCCCCCAAGGGCTCTTTCCCCTTTCACTCTTGCCTAGAAACTTTGGAACACTGGATAAAACCCTGAGAGGGATTGTCAGAAGATCCTCTGACCAATCCTGAGGAAATCTGGTACATTGATGGAAGCAGCTTTGTCTTGGATGAAAAAAGAAGAGCCAGATATGCAGTAGTCTCCAATTTTGAGACCACAGAGGATAAACCTTTGCCACCAAGTACTTTAGCCCAATTAGCTGAGCTCATAACCCTGACTGGAGCTTTAGAGCTGGGAAAAGGAAAAAGAGTAGCCATTTACACTGACTCAAGCATGAATTTCTGGTGCTACGTGCACCTGCTGCTATTTGGGAAGAAAGAGGCCACCTGACCACCCGAGGGTTCCCAGTCAACTAAGGTGATCAAATTCTTAGACTCTTGGAGGCAGCCCATCTGCCCACTGAGGTTTCAGTCTCCCATTGTAAAGGACACCAAAACGGGAGCACAGAAGTGGCACGAGGGAACCAAGCAGTTGATCAGGCAGCTAAGAGAGCAGCATTACAGAACCATGACCTAATAGGGGTTGCCACCTTAGTTCCACAGACTAATTTCCTAGAAACTCCTTCATATACTGAAGGTGAGACTCTTAAAGCTAAGAGTGAGGGCTTTCAAGATCATATGGGGTGGTTCCAAAAGGAGGGACTCCTTTTCCTGCCTGGGAACCTCCAAGGGAAGTTGCTTAAGTCCTTATATGCTACCACTCATTTAGGGGGAAAGATCCTCCAAAGCTTACTAGAAAGGTCCCTCAGAGGAAAGAAAAGAAAGTGAAAGTGAAGTTGCTCAGTCGTGTCTGACTCTTTGTGACCCCATGGACTGTAGCCTACCATGCTCCTCTGCCCATGGGATTTTCTAGGCAAGAGAACTGGAGCGGGTCACCATTTCCTTCTCCAGAGGGTCTTCCCAACCCAGGGATCAAACCCAGGTCTTCCGCATTGTAGGCAGATGCTTTACCACCTCAGCCACCAGGGACCACAGAACAGACCCTTACATGACTGTAAGACAGTGGTCCCTCTTGGACCACTTGCCAAATAAACAACCCCCAAGGAGCTCCAAGACCCCAGCTGGCCCAGCCCATCCAACGACCTGAGACCTACCCAGGAGAGGACTGGCAGATGGACTTCACCCAGATGCCAGTCTCTCAAGGATATAAATACCTATTAATCATGATAAGATACATTCATAGGATAGATTGAAGGCTCACCCACTTGGACTGCGAAGGCTGACGCGGTGGTAAAAAAAAAACTGCTTCATGAAATCATTCTGAGATTTGGTCTACCCAGATCATTACAAAGTGACAATGGGACACTGTTTACTTCTAAGGTCACCCAAGGCGTCTCCAAAACATTGGGCATTACTTATCATCTCCATTGTGCCTGGAAGCCTCAGTCTTCAGGAAAAGTATAAAGAGTCAACCAATTCTTAAAATCATTGATAAAAAAGATAACCCAGGAGACCTCTCTGGGATGGAAAGAGGCTTACCAATAGCTCTCCTCCACACCCTACTGACCCTAAGCAACAGGCTGGTCTTACTCCTTATGAGATGATATATGGGAGACCTTTGGCTTATGTCAATGGCTTCTTCCTAGATCCAGAGGCTCCGACCCTCTGGTCTTATACCATGGTCACTGTGCAATTCCAGTAAGATATAAGCTTGTGGGGAGTCAGCCAGGACCCAAATGATTCTAAAGAGCCACTGCTATATGACAATAAACTGTGGAAAATTCTTAAAGAGATGGGAATACCAGACTACCTGACCTGCCTCTTGAGAAATCTATATGCAGGTCAGGAAGCAACAGTCAGAACTGGACATGGAACAACAGACTGTTTCCAAATAGGAAAAGGAGTATGTCAAGGCTGTATCTTGTCACCCTGCTTATTTAACTTATATGCAGAGTACATCATGAGAAACACTGGGCTGGAGGAAGCACAAGCTTGAATCAAGATTGCTGGAAGAAATATCAATCAATACTTAGATATGCAGATGACACCACCCTTATGGCAGAAAGTGAAGAACTAAAGAGCCTCTTATGAAAGTGAAAGAGGAGAGTGACAAAGTTGGCTTAAAGCTCAATATTCAGAAAACTAAGATCATGGCATCCAGTCCCATCACTTCATGGCAAATAGATGGGCACACTGTTTCCATTGAAACAGTGGCTGACTTTATTTTTTTGTGCTCCAAAATCACTGCAGATGGTGATTGCAGCCATGAAATTAAAAGATACTTTCTCCTTGGAAGGAAAGTTATGACCAACCTAGACGGCATATAAAAAAGCAGAGACATTACTTTGCCAACAAAGGTTCATCTAGTCAAGGCTATGGTTTTTCCAGTGGTCATGTATGGACGTGAGAGTTGGACTATAAAGAAAGCTGAGCGCCAAAGAATCGATGTTTTTGAACTGTGGTGTTGGAGAAGACTCTTGATAGTCCCTTGGACTGCAAGGAGATCCAACCAGTCCGTCCTAAAGGAGATAAGTCCTGGGTGTTCACTGGAAGGACTGATGCTGAAGCTGAAACTCCAGTACTTTGGCCAACTGATGTGAAGAGCTGACTCATTGAAAAAGACCCTGATGCTGAGAAAGATTGAGGGCAGGAGAAGGGAACGACAGAGGATGAGATGGTTGGATGGCATCACCGACTCAATGGACATGGGTTTGGGTGGACTCCAGGAGTTGGTGATGGACAGGGAGACCTGGCGTGCTGCGGTTCATGGGGTCGCAAAGAGTCAGACACAACTGATCAACTGAACTGAACTATATGCTCCAGAGACTTAAGTCCTAATTAAGGTATGGAAAGATGGGTCCCCAAAGGCTCAACTCCAACTCACATGGATGGGCCCATACCCTGTAATACTTTCTACCCCCACAGCAATCAAGGTTCCAGGACACAACTCCTGCATTCACTACTCACAAGTCAAGCAATGGAAGAAAACAAAAGAGGACACTCAATACACCTGTCAACAAGCTACAACATGCAGTGCCAGTTCAACAAGGATATATAAAACTACACCTGACCACAGAAAATATCACTCACCCTTAGATGGACACCATTACATGGACTCTGAGGTTTGAGACTAACAAGAAGGGGAGACTCAAAGGCCCTCACTGTCTCAGTTCAGCAGACCTGAACTGAGTAGCCAGAGAGACCTGGATGCCCCTATTCTAAAAGAAGGGCCTCCCATCTCTTGAGGTGGGAGCGTTACGTGGTTAGAATCGGAAGAAGGAACCCAGAACAGTGGTGGTTAAAAGACAGAGAAGAGTAATGCCCTTCAAAACAGATCAAAGGAAAGTCTCAGGACCTGAGTGAGGACCTCAGGTGAAGCAAACAGCCTCCTAAGTAGCCCAATTTACATAGGGCAGACTCAGGGGGAGGAGGAAAAAAAAACATATAAAAAGAGGAGCCAAAATTTAGCTTGGGGCTTCTCTTAGTGTCTTTTGGGTCGGCCCACCCTCATGCCTTGAGGATGTATTCTCCCTTGCTTGCAAATAAAACCGAGCTGTAACACGGAGCTCTAATACTGGTCTGTCCGACACTTCAAATTTTTGCTGCAGTGAGACAGAATCAAGGAAATTATAAACTTTCCTGACAATTTTAAAACAATGCTAGAAACTATTACCGGTTACCACATACACGCCCATATCTAACTTACTGCCACCTCAACACAATTACAATCTGTACATGTAATTCTCTGTGCAATTTCTGAAGTCCACAACAAATCTATTTTCTAGAAAGTATAGAGGCTTTCTAGGCTCACTGAAGTTATTTAACCTCTGAAGCACCCGATTTTCTCAAATATAAAACAGGAGTAACAGCCGTGCCTTTATCATAGACTGGCTATGTGAATTCAGTGCAACAGTGCAAGCACAGTGCTTAAGCACAGTGCCGAGCACGAGAAGCACTCTGGAAATATTATATACTATCATTGCTATGGTTAATCATTTTATCCACCCTTGTGTCTTTGCAATTTACACAGGGTTTGGCCTATTAGAGGTGTTCAGAAAATAGCAATTAAAAGAAACTAACGAATACAGTGTTCAACAGCCTCCTATAAACACAAAACACACCCCTCCTTTCCATAGGCACTCCCATCTCTCATGATTTTGTTTCTTCCACCTGAAACTGTTCCCCATTCTAAATTTTCATCTGGCTAATTGCTCTTTTCCATCTAAGTTTTGGTTCCTTTTCTTAAAAACTCTGAGCCTATTATGCGTCCTGCTTGCACATTTTCATTGGACTTTTTCCTTGTTGCTTATTAGCAAAGCAGTTAACCCTCAGTCTTCTTGATGTCTTTGACTTGCCTTAACACCCCATTACACTGCAGAGGCAGACACTACCTTTTTACCACTCAAAGGTATAGAACAAAAGGAATGTTCAGTAATTCTTTGCTAAATGAATGAACACACACATATTTCCACCTGAATAACCTTTCCATGATTCTCATCCTTCCCACCAAATGTCATCCTGGATTTAGGATATGGCTCAATTTTAGACATGAATAAGAAGGAAAAAAGACGGATCATCCAGGTTTTTTATTTTTAATTGACCAAAAAAACCTGGACAAGTTTCTCCCCAAAGATGGCCAAATGACCTTAACATGTGAAAGGTATGCAGCTCCCATTAATGACTAGGAAAATGTCAATTAAAGCACCACTAAGACATCAATACATATCTATCAGAATGGCAAAAACAGAGCAAGAAAATACAGAGAATAGTGAAATGTGGGGCACCTGTGTCTTTTATACACTGCTGATGAAAGTCTAAATTGGTAGAGTCAGTAAGGAAAACTGGCAGTATATATGAAAATGAAAATACATTCTTGAAGACTCAGCAATTCCACTTCTATATAATATGCTATGAAGAAATATGTACCTAAACATGCCAAAAGGCATTCACTAGAATATTCATAGCAATATATTCCTTACAGCTGAAAAGCAGAAACAACCAAGATGCTCATCAACAATAAAATGGATAAATAAATCTGTGGAAGCTTCTGGATAAATTCCTATGATAGAATATTATGTAGCAATGAAAAAACAGTAAGAATGCATCTTAAAATATAATGTTGAGACAAATACTGTAGATGTCACTTATATATGGAATCTTTAAAAATACAAAAAACTAATGATGATAATAAAGAAGCAGACTCACAGATATAGAGAAGAAACTAGTGGTTACCAGTGGGGGGTGAGGAAAGGGGAGGGGCAATAGAGGAGTAGGGGGTAAGACGTACAAACTATTAGGAATAAAATAAGCTATAAGGATATACTGTACAAATGGGGAATATAGCCAATATTTTATAGTAACTAAAGTTTAAATAACTATAAATAACATTAGGGATTCCCAGGTGCCTCAGAATCCACCTGCCAATGCAGGAGACACAGGTTTGATCGCTGGGTTGGGAAGATCCCCCAGAGTAGGAAATGGCAACCCACTCCAGTACTCTAACCAGGAAAAACCCCCTAGACAGAGGAGCTTGGCGGGCTACAGTCAGTGAGGTCACAAAGAAACAGACTCAACTGAGCACACGCTCTGTAAGATGTAATGAAGGGAAGTGAAGCGAAAATCGCTGTCATCTCCGACTCTTTGTGACCCCATGGACTGTACAGTCCATGGAATTCTTCAGGCCAGAACACTGGAGTGGGCAGCCTTTCCCTTCTCCCGGGGATCTTTTCTACCCAGGGATCAAACCCAGGTCTCCCGTATTGCAGGCTGACTCATTACCAGTTGAGCCACAAGGGAAGCCCAAGAATACTGGAGTGGGTGGCCTATCCCTTCTCCAGGGGATCTTCCCGACCCAGGGTCTCCTGCATTGCAGGCAGATTCTTTAATAACTAAGCTATGAGGGAAGCCCTGTAATATGTAATACAGTAATTATACATCAATTAAAAATTTTTTAAACATAATGTTACATGAAATAATACAGACACAAAAGACCACGTGTCCTCTGTTGTCTACAGTGACGGAGGTGAAACAGCAGCTGACCGGTATGTGTGTGGCTGCTGCTCATTTTTTAAGAATGGATGTAAGTGATCAGGGGTGTGTATGTTCACTTTGTGGAGTTCATCCACTTGTACACTTGGTACATGTGCACTTTTCTGCAGGTGACCTGCACTTTGGTGAAAACGTGAGCTAATAATAAATGAATACATAAATGCACTCAATTCACACACAGGAAAAAGTCAACACAGATGATGCACACAACTCCAGGAAGTCTGAAATCCTCTATATCTGGCCAGTCACTTGATTCTATTTGAGATCACATCTTCGTCTTTTTTCTATCTCTTCTCTTTATTGGGAAATTCTATTTTAATCTATCTGCTAAATATAAACTATGTATACACAGGTTTAACACTGCCATAAAAAGGGACAGAATAGCCGAAATGGGGTCATGATCTTTTTATTACACATGGAAGAAAAAGAAGGAAAGCAGTTTTCCTGAGATAAGCTGGCAACTGTCAAAAGAGATAGAAATGATACACACACTCCGTGTATTTATGTTTATATAGTCAGACAAAGCTCTCAAATGGTCTGAGTTGAAAATAATTGGCACAAGGCAGTGAAAAGACACAGAGAAGCACAAGTCCAGGCATATGAACCACTGACTACCTGCAGGGGTGAAGCCAGAGTGGGTAAGAAAGAATCACAACAGAAAGGACGAGAGTTGAGGCCAAGGGGCACTGCTGACTCCGTGCAGACTGGGAGGGTGCAGGGGGCATCAGATTATTCAGAGGTGCCTGCCAGCTCCATGCTAACTTCAAGAACACCAGCTACAAGAGAAGGTGAGAGATCAGGGTGAGAACAACCAAAGCTATGAGAAAACCTTTGAAAGTCCTTATAATTATTGCCTTTACTACCTTTTTTTTTTTTTAATGCTAAAGAGGCAACATCCCCAAGAAGGAAATAACCTCAGTGCAATTTTAAATTAGTAATTATGTTTCTACAAAATGACTTCTTCATTTTCAAACCTTTGCTCACTAAAAATTTTCCAGGATCTCTCCACCTCTCTTCAAGTATGGCACTTTTTTATGTATAACACATGGCTAATCATCTCTTGCAGACACACAACTTAAGATGCAGAAATGCCCTAAGAAGGCAGCCACTGTTGAACAGGTATACAAACAGATCCACACATACTTTAACAAGGCAAATTCACTTCTGGGAATGGATCACTGTTGAAAACATTCACAAATGTAGTTTTTACCAGACATTTCATTTATGTTTCATTAAAAATTATATCTCAGTGTCTAACATTCAAATATTTAGGCAACATCTTAGTCTTATCAGAGATGACTTACTACTTTGAAAAACAGCACCGTGTTCTTACTTTTTACTGATGTAAAGTGAAAAGTGAAAGCGAAAGTCGCTCAGCCGTGTCCAACTCTTTGTGACCCCACAGAGTATACATACAGTCCATGGAATTCTCCAGGCCAGAATTCTGGAGTGAGTAGCTGTTCCCTTCTCCAGAGGAATCTTCCCAACCCAGGAATCGAATCCAGGTATCCTGCATTGCAGGCAGATAATAAAGGTGCTGAACCACCAGGGAAGCCCTTTACTGATGTAAACAAGCAATAAACATCACGCATGCTTTATTTATCTAATGGTGGTGATTTAGTTGCTAAGTTGTGTCCGACTCTTGCGATCCCATGGACTGTAGGCTGACAGGTTACTCTGTCCATTGAATTTTCCAGATAAGAATACAGGAGTGGGTTGCCACTCCAGGGGATCTTCCCAACCCACAGACTGAACACACGTCTACTGTTTGGCAGGTGGTTTTCTGCATTGCAGGCAGATTCTTTATCACTGAACCACCAGGGAAGCCCCAATTATCTAAGAGAAGTTACGAAAAATGTATATATTTCCATTCCCATATATATATTTACTCCTTATATGAAGACTTCATGCCGAAAGACTTCTTTGGCTCTAAAGCATTTGAATTTAATTCCGTTTTGATGTTAAGTCTCTTGGGATGACAAATATATTCATCATAAATCAGTACAATTATTTTAGAATGATCACAGAGAGAAAGTAGTTTCCTTGTACTGCTCACATAGAAAATCAGTTTTAACTGTCAAGAAGCTTATTCACAATAGGTCTTTTTAACTTGAGTCCCTTGCAATCAAAGATCTATATGTTGAAATAAAAGCAGGAAACAGATCCATTCCACTTTGCATCTTTCTTATAATTAGACTGAGAAATAACATTTCTTTTTTCCTGGGAAATTTCTTTGTCTTGTGGAAAATGCCTCCAACTTCAACATCTGAGATGATAAAATCTACTCCATTAACATTTTCCTCAAGAAAAGCAAAATAAATTGCCCATGATGCAAACCACACTAGAACCCTCCGTGCTTTTCTTTCAGTGCCCTCTGTAATAGTAACATAAACTCAGCCCCTGACCCCATGGACATCTGCTCTCATCACTCAATACTGTGGCCTGAGCATTAAATGTAAGTGTCAGTCAGCCATAAAGTCTCAGCAATTCCCAAATCTTTGGGGGTCAAACATAAGATGGTATTTTGAGTGGTAAATCCCAGAGTCTGCAGCCATGTCTTCTGCATGTCTGACATGCTGGAAAAGAAAAACGTGGTCTACCTTTACAATGAGGTCATTCTTACATGGAATTTGGTTGTAAGGAAGACTTTACAAGCCTCATATTTATATTGGCTAGAATATTTTTCCATGCATAGATAAACTTCTAGTAGCAATTTCAGAAATTCGATTGAACAATTTTTTTTTCAAATTACACAGAACTTATGGACTAACGCAATTTCTGTATAGTCAAATAATGAAGAAAAAGCAAGCAATCCAGGCCCACTGATGGATTCAAGCACTCCCTACTTCCATTCACCTATCAGGGCTCTGCTAAAGCAAGTAGATGGGTACCCTAATCACACAGGGGCAAATCCTTCAGAGATGGCAGCAGCAAGCTGTCCATGACATCCCGCTCGAGGTCTCAGCAAGAGTAGGGCATTTGACAAAATGCAATGATTTCTAATGCACTCCAGTTTTCAAGAAAGTCAGTGTTACAGCCAGAAACAGGATAAATGAAAACTATAAGACATGTGCTTTCTGAGATTTATCATCAGGTAGAAACTGACAAGGGGAAGGAGATTAGACAAGCGTTTAGACTTTCCATCAAAATATGCAACCAAAAGGAGACTGCAACACTGGCCATTTCCTTTGCAATTATGAATAAAGATGACTGATGATTCTCACAGTTTTCATTATCCCTGAGGTCCAGCATCCTCCCAACTCAGCTACTACATAGCTACATCAGCCAAATCCTATCCTGAAGAAAAAGGGGTTTAGGGTACAGGTTATTCAGGGGAAAGAAGGCATGGAAAAGAAAAAAGCATTCTGAGTTAAACTAAGAACAGTTGGTATTGTGAATAAAATCAGTTTGAATTGTTACTAATAAGTTCACAAAGTTATTGCTCACATCTGGAACGATCGGGCATTTGACTTGACAGCATACTCTAACACTGTTCTTATCAAGAGTAAAAAAAAAAAGAGAGAGCAGAATATAATAAATTCTATTAATTCAACTTCAGTTTAAGGCAAGAAGGGTGCTAGATGTGAACATTTGATGATAATTCCATGTCTCTCAAGAAATTCCTAATAGAAGAAGCTACAAACAGGACATGATGTCCTTGAGCTAGTGACACAGAAGATTCTATAAAATAACTGCCTGAGGGGAGCAGGGAGGGAGAAAGAAAGGGAAGGAGAGAAGGAAGAAAGGAAGGGAGGAAGGAAAACACAACATTAGCTTTGGTGAAACAGCCAGAGAGGAGCTGGAGCTAGTTCAGATAGACATGAGGAAGAGGACTATGTGTATCTCTACACAACCCTGTAACTACACTTTTGTAGCTTGGAATCCATCATGGTTGGTATATTTATATCAGCAAATGCAACAAGGCTCTCTTCATAGTTCAGCTGGTGAAGAATCTGGCTGCAATGCAGGAGACCCGGGTTCGATCCCTGTGTCGGGAAGATCCCCTGGAAAAGGAAATGTCAACCCATTCCAGTATTCTTGCCTGGACAATCCCATGGACAGGGGAGGAGCCTGGCAGCCTACAGTCATGGGGTCGCAAGAGTTGGACACAACTTAGTGACTAAATCACACATAAAACAAATCAAACCTTTTATTCAGAAAGCAGTTTTCCCGTATAGCTCTGGTTAGATCCAAACTACCATGCTCAGTGAGAGCATCTCTTTACCAATAAAAGATGAGTGCTACCATCTACCTCAAAAACTCCATATGTAAATTACATACAATAATGTAAGAGTGCTTAGTAGACATATAAGAACTTCAGATGGCTATGGCTATTAGTACTTTCAAGAATTAGTCATCAAGTATACATCACAGAAAACAACCTCAAAGAATTTCACCAGTAATGAGATCTCTGCTTCATGGTCACACTTAGACCACAGGCTTCAAATGGCTAGACAGCAGCAGTGAAAACAGCAGTGGAGTTTAGAAACAAATACACAAAAGGGAAAATGGTTAAGGTCACTGGGAAGCTATCAAAGCAAGCTTGCAAGCTTGACAAGGTAACCAGCACAAAATGAGACATCAACACAAAGGCTTTCATTCCAAGCCTTCTATGTGAAGCAGACCCATGTTAAATCTGTTGCTTTTAATGTCTGCCTAGATATTTTAAATATACCATCACTGTGTAAGAAATGGCAACAATGAAATACTAGAAATAAGCCACTGGGAAGCATCACAAGCATTAACTGGCCCTCAGTCCGTAACACTAAAGGCACAACCTGCTTGTCAAGTCTACCCAGTAAAAGGTGGATGAAGACCAGGAGGAACGTGCTCTCGTGAAACTAACACGTCACAATGGTAACAGTCACTGCAAACAGAACTTCAGAAAAAAAGAATGTGATTGGTTATATGTACACATTTCTGCGTCACAAAAGAGAATCATGTCCTAGCTAGACTCAGTATCAGGACTAGATGCTAGGGGCTTCGCAGTGGTATCCACCCAGTGGCTCAGTGGTAAAGAATCTGCTTGCCAAGTTGGAGACACAGGTTCAATCCCTTGGGTCGGGAAGATACCCTGGAGAAGAAATGGCAGCCCACTCCAGTATTCTTGCCTGGGAAATCTCATGGACAAAGGAGCGTGGAGGCCTACAGTCCATGGGGTCGCAAAAGAGTCAGACACTACTTAGCAACTAAACAGTAGCAGAAGCAGTAACTAGATACTAATAAAAGCATCTTCCATGCTTTTTCAACTCATCCTCATCTCTCTTCGTGGGTCCCAAAACAGGTTCTCAAATAGCGGAAAACGAATGGTAGAGAGAAAAGTCCAATGAGAAAAATACCAACCCACACCCCAACAGAGATGCAGCCACCAAGGACTATTCCAATTCTCCCAACACATCCAAGGGATGCATAACTCACTGACCTCCTATCTCAGAGATGTCTGGGAAACCTTGCATTGTAAGGAGTCTGGTAATAAACTGGTTTCTGTCTTGCTGAAAGTAACATTACTCTAAATCCATCCATGGAATTCTCCATGCAAGAAGAGTGAAGTGGTTAAGCTATTCCTTTCTCCAGGGGATCTTCCCAACCCAGGGATCAAATCCAGGTCTCCTGAATTGCAGGCAGATTCTTTACCATCTGAAACTACCAGGGAAGCCCCTAAATCTATCCACTGCAACTAAAAATCATCACCACCATCATAACCCCCAAAATTTTAAAATAAGTATCCCAGTTATTCTCTGGGCTATAAAGACCTTTTAGATCAGTATTTCTCAACTTTGACTGACAACAGAATTCATTAGGAGCTATAAAACTCCCTTTGAGCCATCAGAATCCCTGATTAATGACCAGAAAACCTCTGGGATACGTGCTCACACATCAGTAGATCTTCAAAGATGGCCAGGTGATTCCAGGAATACAGTCAGACTGAGAACCGCTGTTCTAGCAGAAGGGTTCTTACTCCACACTCAACACTCACTGACTCTCACCTTCAGCTGCATGTTCCCACATCTCCTTGGGAAGCGTACACATACAGAAGCTGGGCCTCACCCTAAACCAACTAAATTATAATCTCTCAGGCATGGAAACACCTTCCAACAAGATAATGATCAAAAGCTGCAGCTGAAACTACAGTAAGTCCGTGATGCATAGACCTTCAAGTTGCAAACTTTCAAAGATGGGAACATGTGTTCACATGTCCAATCAGGTAAGTTAGTTCACACGTCTGGCATACACTGTCATGTGGGTGCATCCTCTATAAGTGGCTGTGCTTTTGTTTACTGTGCAATACTGTACAGAGTTCAGTAGTACAGTATCTTTATTTCAAGGCCAGGATATCTGGAATGCAAGCGTAAAAGCAGCAAGTACCATCAACTGTGTTAGTTGGGTACACAGGCTGACTTTGCTGAACTTACAACCTGGACTTACCAACACGCTCTCAGAACAGAACTTATTCATATGTAGGGGACTTACTGTAATGCTCTTCCAACTAGAGATCCTCAGCTTTGTTTTAGGAAATTCCTTGAAGTATTGTAATTTTTCCTATTTTATAGTCTGCTGCTGCTGCTAAGTCACTTCAGTTGTATCCGACTCTGTGTGACCCCATAGACGGCAGCCCACCAGGCTCCACTGTCCCTGGGATTCTCCAGGCCAGAACACTGGAATGGGTTGTCATTTCCTTCTCCAAGTCATGAAAGTGAAAAGTGAAAGTGAAGTTGCTCAGTCGTGTCCAACTCTTAGGGACCCCATGGACTGCAGCCTACCAGGCTCCTCCGTCCATGGAATTTTCCAGGCAAGAGTACTTGAGTGGAGTGCCATTGCCTTCTCCGATTTTATATTCTACTTTTGTACCATTTCTAGTAGGATTGACCCTTACAGAACTTTAACGTTACATGAACACTTGTCTCAAAAACAGACTTGCAGTAGAGAAACTCAGAGACTGTTCTCTTCAGCTTAAGGGCAGGTGCACGGGTTTCCTAGAGCTGCTGAGACAAAGTACCATGAGCTGGGTGGCTTGTCATGATAGATACTTATTGTCTCTCACTTCTAGAGGCTAGAGGTACCCGGAGGGCCACACTCTCCGCGAAAGCCTTAGGGGAGGCTTTCTCTCCTGTAGGGGAGAATCTGAATCACGTCTTCCCCTTAGTGTCTGGGGTTGCCAGCAATCCATGGTGCTACTTGGCTTGAAGACGTATCTTCTCAGTCTTTGCTTCCCTCATTATATGGTGTCCCCCACTGTGTCTATGTCTCTAGTAAGGATGCCAATCACAGGTTGGATTAAGGGCCCACCCTACTACAATACGACCTCCACCAAGTTAATTGCATCTGCAACAACTCTATTTCCAAATAATGTCCCATTTGGAAGTCGCAAGTAGAATATGAATTTTAGGGGGACACCAATCAACCTTGTACAGCAGAAAAGAAGGGGGAGAAAATAGCAACTCTGGTCAGAACTGTAAGTGTTGATTACAAACAAGTAGTAGAGTAACCTAGTTTCTGGGGACCTTGAAGAAAATAAAGGAGTACGTGAAACAGAGCTAGAGTTGAGAGTGTCCCTAAAAGATAACCTGGAAGAGATTCCAAGCCCTAATAGTTTATCACCCCCGGTGCAATGGTACCACTTCCAAATTCCAGCCTCTGAAATATCATGTTGCCTATGCCTTAGAACATTCAAGTCTGTACTTCTGTTGTCAAGAGTTACAGCACTGTCCCTGAAAATTCATATGAGAATTCAAACAATTCCCAAGAGATACACTGTCATATTTAGAGTTACAATGGAAGTACCACATTCTTACTAGGCAAGCATTACTGAGGAAATGTGCTTTGTAGAATTAACTACCTCTAATAATCACATACTCATCCATATTTCAGGGGAAATATATTCTGAATTCCAACTTCATACTCTTAACAAATACTCAGCAAAATAATCAACTTTCCATGATTTAGCACTCTGGGTATCAATCAAATGGTTTATATATTAATTGTCCTCACTAGTGACAGTTTGATGGCTCAGTGGTAAAGAATCCTGATAACGCAGGAGCCGCAGCTTAGATCCCCGGGTCAGGAAGAGCCCCTAGAGGCGGCAGTGGCAATCCACTCCAGTATTCTGACCTGAAAAATCCCACGGACAGAGGAGCCTGGCAAGCTAAGTCCACGAGACTGCAAAAAGTCGGACGTGACTGAGCAACTGAGCAACACAAGCACAGCAATAGTTAGCACAGACGTCTTGTTTCCAATAACCAAAGAAATCAAACAGGATGTTAATTGTTTTGTCATGCTCGAAAGCTCTGTGATACACTAAGAGACCCCATAATGTTTACAGCCATCAGTTGAACTCCTACCAAAAGAGAAAAAAAGGGAGGGAAAATGTATAATAAATATATGAACTACAAAGACTTTTTGACAAAAATCATTACTCCATGGACACAAATTAGTTTGGTCCCTTGGTTAACTTCTTTGGCCTTAAATATCCTATAAATTAACCAGCAATATAAACAAGTTTGTCTTGTTCATTTAAATACTGGTTTAACGGAAATGGACAGAATGACACGGTTTAGCCAAGCTTTGTCTGCAATAAGGAAGAGAAAAGCAAAGCCTCTCTAACATGTGAGAAATTAGGAGAAACTCTAAGGTAATCAAAAAGTGTTCATTGATTTTCTTTGCTTTCAACAGATTTCAAATATGGGACTCTTGACGCTTTTCAAACTTTAATAACTGTTTCCTAACTACATTAAATTCTAAATATAAATAAGGCAAAAGAAATCTCCCTTTTTAATGTAGCTCAGAGGAGGGGAAAAAAAAAACTCTTCTATTTACTAGGCTGACATTTACTTTGATCTCTTATAGACCCTTTTAGGTAACAATTTATATATAACAGAGCAAGCAAATTCCTTTGGGAGTTTAACACACCTCAGAAGTATGAACAAATGCAAATAAACTGCAAACACAGGGGGCTGTATCTCCACTGCTTGCCTTTTCTTACTGTTTGACAGTACTGTTTTCAAGAACAGGCAAGGAAATAAATCCTTCAATTGGCTCTGATAACTTAAAAAGAAGCTTAAAGCAGTTTAATAATGAGGTAAGATTAAACCACACTTCTTAAAAAAAATATTTCAAAGGTGGCAAAAGGAAGTGCCTTTATGCAAATGTCATTCCTTTCCAACTACCAACTAAGAGTTGCTAATCCACTCAGATGGAGTATCCAAATATATCTGATGCCCCAACTAGCCCTGTGTATCTTCAAAGTGGATTTGAAGGTTAATTGTGCTACTAATTTAGCTACTGACATTAGTAAATTACACATGGGGGACATTTCATTCTTTTTGCAGTTTTAGAAAATCAAAAGTCTAAGTAGATGCAAAGGCTCTGGTGCTTCATGGCCATAGGTCTATCTAGCCCATAATAATAATTAACAACATACACTGAGCATGAAAGATACAAAGGGGAATTCAGAATCATAGAAGTTTATGCTCTGCGTTTTGACAGAATCATACAGGTTTATGCTCTGACTTATGACAGCTTCCTAGAGCATTCCCTAGTGGCTCACTAAGACAGTACTCAGACAGTTAAGAATCTGCCTGCAATGCAAGAGACCTGGGTTCAATTCCTCGGTCAGGATCCCTGGAGAAGGGAATGACAACCCATTCCAGTATCCCTGTCTGGACAGAGGAGCCTAGCGGGCTACAGTACATAGAGGGACTAGTTTGGGACTAGTCCCTAGTTTGCCTAGACGGCAAACAGTCGGATATGACTGAGCAACAGTTTCTTTCACTATAACAGTCACTGTCATAAATACAAAATAATACAGAATGTATCATCAATCAATAAAGCAAAATGAAATGCATTAGACTGATCTGATGAGATAACCAAATGACTGCAGATACAGCTAAATGAAGAGATCAAGTAGATACATCAGGCATCTAACTTGATTATTGCCATAAATAATCACTTGAGAGTCCTTATGACAGAAAGAAAATATTATTTACAGAAGGCAAAGGTTACTTCCTTAAACAGACTTGCTAATGTTTACCCAGCAAAACAGCTGAATTTTAGGTACCCTCACTCAAAACTTAACTTTATTAATAAACATAATTCATGCCCAGTGAAACACATTCACAATTATCAATTTCATATTTTTAGTATTATAAAATAATTATAAATAACAGCACACAGATTGCAAACATATCCCATGAAAAAAGTATTTTTTCTTTTAGACCTTGAGGGGGAAAAAAAAGGCTCTACATTAGAGGAAAAACAGGTCTAAAATAACCTGGCAATAGTTCAGCTACCAAAATATATGTGTAAAAAATGAAGAAAGGCGGAAGAGGAAAGAAAATCGGTTATTTTAATTCCAAAAAAAAGTGAAAGATTTGCAAATCAAATTCTTTTTTAGCATTATGCTTCTGTTATAAAACTATATATAATTCCCCCGATGCTTACACAGTGAATAAAAATCACCTTGAAATATAAACTTAAAAATGTCTAAAAGGTCAATTTTATTGTCATATATATTTCAGCACAATTAAAAATAAAAATGAAGTGCTATTTAGAGGTTTTTCTATTCATTAAAATAGGGACAGAACGGTTTTCATATGCAGACACATATTTCCAGTTAGATACAGCTATGTGAAAATATATGGATTTAATTCTACTTCTGCTGTTTGAAGAATCAGGCTCTGTTCATCTTTGAATGTCCTAGATTTAGAAAAGTTCTTGGTAAAGTGTGAAAACTTATACCTTTGTCAAGTAAGTAACTTTTTTTAAATGGTCAAAAAGGTCAAGTTTATGCTATGCAAATTCTACTACCACAAAAACAATCACTTTACTTGGAATCAAATATCAGTATCAGTCACCTTGATTTCAATCCAGGTGAATGTGAACATCAAATCTAATCTTCGATAATTTATATTCTGGCATAAGGTTATATGAGCTTTTCCATTTTCTAACCACTCTAATTTTAGACCCCTGGGAGGCCACAAGGTATGGGAACAGAGGGACCCATTTGTGCACAATGATGATCAGCTCCTCCCACAGTCAGGCAGGTGCCCTGTGAAACTTCTCAGGTCCTTTCCTGTGTGAATAGCCACCTAGAAATGTCAGGGGCCTGCCCTGGGTTTCTGGCAGGAAATGGTGAAGTGCAAATTCACACGGAGGGGGAGCTGCTGGGCTGAAGGTGCACTGACAGCCAAGCAGAAGGAACAGAAAGTCCGGCTGCATTTCGGAAAGATAAAATAATCGAAAATGAAAAAAAGGGCGGGGGGAGAGATACAGAATTAGTTTGATTAAAAATACAAATCAACTAATCCTCAACAAATCTAAAGGACAGCCTATCTGAAGGCTTACAGAGGAGTTGGTGGAGAAATTGGAAGGCAACGAAAATTCAAATCTATTCCCTTGTGGAAGTGCATGTCTTTCTCCCTAATCTCCTTCTAAATTTTGTTGTTGTTGTTCTCACCCTTTCCTCCATTTTCTCCCATCTAATTATACATCTCCAAGAAATTTCCTTGCCCCTGTAGGTTCTATTCATCCAACCTGCCTATGTTTTGCCTGGCAGGGAGGGGCGGTGTGGGATGAGGGGGCAGGGAGCACCCTGAGGAAATACTAAGATCCATCCTCCACAAATTAGGTTAAAAAAGAGTAGGCCAAGGAGAATAGAGTAGTTGGCCTTAAGAGTAAAAACTCAAGATAAAGATCCCTTGAAGCTATTTTAAAACATCCATAAAACCAAAACAGTGGTTTCCAATCCTATATTTGGTGACTGGGGCTGCAGATAGAGTTTAAAGCATATGTTAATACATTAAGCCAAATAATCAGTAATTAGATCTATAAGCCAGAAATACCTTTAAAAAAAATCTTTTTAACTTCAAAGACTTTTCCTGTAAGTAGTTTTAACTGTGAGCATATAAGTTCATCATATAAAAAAACTCAACAAGTTACATTACAGAGTTTTTCTTTAAATGAGTTCTAACAAGATGTACTTTATTACAACTGTACAATGAATTCCAGAAAATTACAAGATATGACCAGATGTCCTGCCTGCAATCAGAAACTAAATACATGTCAACAAGATCACTTGTGGCCCTTGTAAAGAAATAAGAAACTGTGAGATACACTCGGTATCAGTTAGACTAGCCAATTTTAAATGAATAACTATTATGTTCATTGTTAGAAAATGGTAGAATCGTCTTACCCATACCTTGTCTCTGGCAACAAAAACTACCAGAATCCTCTGAAAGGCACTCATGTTTCAAAAGTCAAAACAGTTAATAACCTGTGACCCAGTAATAATGCTCCTGAATTAATCATTCCCCCTAAAAAAAAGGGAAGAGGGAGGCAGAGGAGGGGGAAAAGAGGGAAGGAGGGAGGGAGACAGAGAGGTATGGAGGCAGGGGAAAAGAAGGAAGGAAGGAAGTCTACAAACATAAAAGGCTCACTGTTAACACTATTTATAACCTAAAAACAGTTCCAGTTCATCACAAGGAAGCAGCCAATTTAACTATGGTAAAACACTTTAATGGACTATGAGGCTGCCATCACAAACTATATTTGAGAAAGATGGGGGAAAGAGCAATATTAAGTAAAAATAACTTGTATATTAAGAATTAGTAAAATATGCAAAAATATTTGCTGAATAAGTGTGGTGTGGTGGTTTGACAGGATTTTCCCTAACTTAATTAGCATTACTGACATACCTCCGTAATATTTTTCTAAAAACTAGATATACTTTTATAAGTATATTTCCTAACACTACTTTTAAAATAAGTCTATCTCTTAATACTTTCTTAATATTACTTTTAAATATTAATAAACTGATTTCAAATAGCAGTGTTTATTGAAAAACTATCAAGATTAATCAGGTCACTCCTAGAATTTGTCTTATCTCCTAATACTTTCTTAATATTACTTTTAAATATTAATAAACTGATTTCAAATAGCAGTGTTTATTGAAAAACTATCAAGATTAATCAGGTCACTCCTAGAATTTGTCTTAATATGAGACAGAATAAAATAAATATGGCTTGTAAGTGGAAAACGCTTCAAGATTCAAAATGCTCAATTAGTCTTCATGTTTTAACAGGACTTTCAAAAAGCACCTGCTAGATGCTGCAGAGAATTACAGTGTGTAACAGACACAAGGGAAGAGAATCATATCATTACGGAAAGCTCACACTACAAGAGGAAATAAAGAAAAAGAGCCTTTTCAATTTTAGAAAGGCCATACATGATATGACCAATTACAGTACTCCTGAGAAATAACCAGAAATAATGTATAATGCAAAGAAAGGAGTCTGCCATTATTGCTCTTATCATTTTTATCATCAACAGTTATCATTCACTGAGTACTAATTTCCAGATACCTTGCCAGATGTTCTACATAGTTATTTCACACTCAGTACAACACTACCAACTAAATTTTAGCAACTGCATTTCACAGGTGAGGAAACTGAAGCTTAAATAAGGAATATCATTTGTCCCTCATAGCTCATGGGGTTTCCCTCATAGCTCAGTAGGTAAAGAATCTGCCCGCAATGCAGGAGACCCTGATTTGATCCCTGGGTCTGGAAGATCTGCTGGAGAAGGGATAGGTTACCCATTCCAGTATTCTTGGGATTCCCTTGTGGCTTAGCTGGTAAAGAATCCGCCTGCAATGCAGGAGACATGGGTTCGATCCCCAGGTTGGGAAGATCCCCTGGAGAAGGGAAAGGCTACCCACTCAGGTATTCTGGGCTGGAAAATTCCATGGACTACAGCCCATGGGGTCACAAAGAGTCAGACACGACTGAGCGACTTTCAGTTTCACTATAATTTGTCCACAGTTACATGAAAGAGATCCAACCAATAATAAAGAGTGGAATTAGGACTTGAACCAAGTTTTGATCTTTTATTGCATCCTTTCTCCAAAAACTTTAAAAGAAAACATGTATAAACCACATAAAACCAGCACTTTTACATTTCTTTATATAACCCCACTAGATTTGCTTTTCCACAGCTATTTTTATCTGTTCTTGAAATAGAAGAACTTTTCAACTCTATGACAAGAAAACTTCATCACGGTTAGTCATCACATTATAGTCAACAGGTTTCCTATTAAATATTTCCAACTAAATATAAACTGTATCTTTAAGATCATAAAATTAATACAGGCACTTTTTTTTTAAAACAGTGGTTCTAACTTAATTTTTTTTAAATATTTACTGATTTATTTGGCTGTACTGTCTTAGTTGCAGCATGTGGGATCGTTACTTACAGCTTGTGAACTTTCAGTTGTGGTATGTGGGATCTAGTTCCCTGACAAGGGATCGAACCCAGGTCCCCTGAATGGGGAATGCAGAGTCTTAGCCACTGGACCACAAGGAAAGGCCCATTACAGGCATATTTCCAGATCATAATACGCTTTAGAGCAGATTTAGCTACACTAAGAACAATCTGCCAGAATATGCTGGATCAGATATGCTTTTACCTTTTTTGTGTGTTTTCTAAGTCCCTCATGATTTCTAAAGTAAGTATTTAGGAAGACCTGTGGTCAAGTTTGGGCCTCGAGGGCACGCAGCATCACTATTCCAATTTGTTCTTCTATACAGGTCTTACGCTGAACACCAGGTAAGTTTCAGCTTCTAGAATGAACGAACCTTCATTCTAATATTAACAGCACCTTCAGTCCTCTCCTGAAGAGTTACCTCCTTCCGAAACAACATAATTAGTTCCTTCTAAGTTAAGGTCTGTAACTTAATCTCCTAAAGGCACTGCTTTATTAACTCTTACCTCTAGGCCATGGCTAAGTGCAGAATCAAAGCCTAGTGAAATAAGCCTGGAAAGGAAGAGACAGTTCTTGTTGCTGGTAGAACCTGATTCACTCACAGGTGGGTCTAAGGTACCTAAAATTCTGTATTTTCTTACGAGGAGACATGAATTTTCTTCATAAAATGACACAGTAGATCTTTTTATATTACATTTAAAATGTTTTAAGGGTGGCTCAGACGGTAAAGTGTCTGTCTACAATGTGGGAAACCCGGGTTCGGTCCCTGGGTCGGGAAGATTACATGGAGAAAGAAACGGCAACCCACTTCAGTATTCTTGCCTAGAAAATCCCATGGACAGAGGAGCTTGGTGCAGGCTACTGTCCATGGGGCCGCAAAGAGTCGGGCATGACTGAGCGACTTCCCTTTCCTTTCCCTATCTACCTTGAACTACCCGAGTTAACTGACAGGCAAACATAAAAGTCAGGATGCCCTGGGAGACATGGACATCCCAGAACCCAGGCTGAGAGGCGGGGGAGGGGAGGGCACCCTGTGCTTTATCCAAAATGGTAGAGGGCTTACCGGAAAACAGGAAACAAAAGAAGATGACCAACAAGAGAATCCACTGGGGACCGAAGGGCCACCTCTCAGGAGAAAGCATTAAGAGGCCAGCAAAGCAGCCACTGGGGAAAATCTGGGGCACAGCGGGCGAGGCTCTGCTCAGCACTGGGCCACTTCTCTCCTAAATCACTGCCTCCCTCTTCCTCTTCCTGCTTCAGACTCTGCATCTTGACTCACGTCAACCTCTGGTCCAGGGGAATACCAATTCCTTAGGCTCCCCTGATAGCTCAGTTGGTAAAGAATCCGCCTGCAACGCAGGAGACTCCAGTTTGATTCCTGGATCAGGAAGATCCGCTGGAGAAGGGATAGGCTACCCACTCCAGTATTCTCGGGTTTCCCTGGTGGCTTGGCTGGAAAAGAATCCACCTGCAATGCGGGAGACCTGGGTTCGATTCCTGAGAAGGCTACCCACTCCAGTATTCTGGTCTGGAAAATTCCAAGGACTGGATAGTCCATGGCGTCGCAGAGTCAGACACGACTGAGAGACTTTCACTTTCACTGCATTAGCACAGGGATCGCACACTCTACTTTAAATGGGCATTAACAAAAACAGCTTCCTTGGTGGCTCAGATGGTAAAGAATCTGCCTGCAATGCAGAAAACCCAGGTTCAATCTCTGGGTCAGGAAGATCCCCTGGAGAATGGAATGGCAACCCACTCCCAGTATTTTTACCTGGGAAATTCCATGGACAGAGGAGCCTGGTGGGCTACAGTCCCTGGTGTTGCAAAGAACTGGATATGACCAACTGGCTAACACTTTCACTTCAACAAAAACTATATAAACACCTACATGTAGAAGGGACAAAAATTTGAATAGATCCACCACTCCAGAACAAAATGGCCATTTTGTCCATTACAGGCTCACAGTCAACACCCTCCCTAATTCTAGCCCACTTCCAATCAATATAATTTAAAGAGAAAATAATCATATTCTACAGACAATAGTCAAGGAACTTAGTATCACCTCTTAGAAGTTTCAGGTAGGCCATAAAGAATACATTTATATGTTAACACAGGCCACAAAAGTAGCATTCTGCCATACCCCACATCCCTTTTATTTAAGGGTAACATTTAAGCTAACACAGTGCTAAAGGCTTTGCAAGATTTATCTCATTAAAATCACAAGTTAGGAACCTGTGGTTAGGTACTCTTGCTCTGCCACAGAACAGCTGAGGAAACAGTAAGTTGAAGGTAAAGAGCTTGCTCAATATCACAGAGATGAAGCAAGTGATTAAGGCAGGAATCAATTTCCATCTCTCCAACGCCAAAGTGAATTCTGAAACTCAATTATACTGTAAGTTGTTAAAAAATCTACTTTCTACCATTTTTAAAATCTGAAAGGCACTGTATTTAAAAGAAGGAGAAAGAGCAGGAGGATGAGATGAAGGAGAAGAGGAAGAAAAGAACTGAGAACCAATATGTACAAGGCTCTAAACTACATACAAAGATTAGGTCAATAGTCCAAGTCTTGATGGGTACACAGGCTCACCATTCCTTCTACAGGTAAACCTGTCTTGGTCCACTAATCACTATCTTTATGGCCTTTCAAAACTCTTGCTCACTTTAATCCAACTAAGTCCCCTTATTTAATCAGTCCAGCGATGCTATTGTACATGATATTGTGTGTGATTTAAAATCAGTTCTATAATCTCTTTTGTTTGAAGATGTGGTACATTAAATTTACATTCAACAATTTACTTTGTTCTAAATGAACAGCTACACAAACAGTACACTGCATATGGAATACCAAGGACAGTATACAACATAGTTTGACAGGAGCATCTCAGGTGCAGAGAAGTGGATTAATCGTAATTCTCTGTTTGTGAAAAACTATCACCACAGGTCTCTCATGTTACTTAAAGGATCCATATCTTATTGGTAATAATCCATAATTGTGTGAGGTACACAAGTATTTGTTACTTATTAATAATCAACTTATTTAAAATTATTACTAACAAAGAAATTGATCTTCTGTCAAACCAGAAGTGAATACTCTTTGTGTACACCTTTAATATGCTACTTGTCATGTTGAATATTATAAAAAGTAGCCTGTGAGACAATCAAATAAAAAAGTTAGTATCTTAGAATACAAACATAATATCTGATACATTATTTTTACAGTCATGCAAAAAGATCAAGTGGCATGTTGTTACTTGACAAAGTTAACTAAAATATTTATGACATCACTGACACAAAACAGTCAATTTGCCAGATTAAGAGATTTAAAGATTTTTTTCTAGTTGTGATTAAAGATTAAATAGCTTTAAAAAAAAAGCATTTCGAAAATTAAATTTACTTAAGTGGTAATTTAGTATTCTACATGATCCTTTCCAAATAAGTACAAATATTCTAAAAGAACACAAGCGGTGTGTGCTTTTAAATTTTCCTTCAGCTATAGACAAATGCATTAACAGCTAAAACAGGCTACTTCAAACTTTGGGCTAAGCAACAAACTCAAGTCTTCATACTCTCCTCTCTATTCACCATTTCAGGCAAACAGAAATGATTCCCTTTGAACACTATGACAGAAGAAATATCTTTATTGAGGTGAGAAATCAAACTAAACGATATTCAAAACACCATCCAACCAGAGTTTAACTAAGAACACTACTCACAAAACTCCAATCAGATTGATCAGCTTCAGTATTTCTCATGTAATTCCTTGGGATACTGTTAATATTTCAAAAAGCACAGGTTGAAAACTGAAAATAAAACCTTGGGGTGTATAACAGGAACTTCCAAATCTGTTAGGCAAGGACTCTTTTTGATTAAAGGACTTTCCTTAATATATCTATCCAACTGAAGAGAAACTTCTAGAAAACGATTATCATTAAGCCTTGAAAATGGCCTTCAAGTTTTTTTTAATTTGTCCAACTGTCTTCACAGCAGAAGTTCTCTATAACCTGACCTCCCCTCATCACCTGCCAACCGTCACTGAACTAAAGGCCTGCTGCCATCCTGCTCACTCTGGCTTGGACCACTCGGATCAGGCTACCTGCCACCTTCAGCTGCCTACAGCCAGTGTTCAGGGTCAAACCAATCCTCATTTCTCCATGTACCTTCCCTGTTACACTTGAGTATTACTCGACCCTATCCAGCTTGTACTTTATAAGCCCCCTTGTGTAGTACATACAATACATACTTACATATAAGCCTACCCTCATGACTTGTTTTATTTCTATATTTTCATCTGAAGTTTACAACGTACCACGTGATAACTTACTATTTTAAATATGAGTTGACCCAAAAGTTCATTCAGGTTTTTCCATATCATTCTACAGAAAAACCAGAACGAACTTTTTGACCAACCCAATACATACAGATTATCAGTTTCTGAGCTTTTGTTTATACAACTAGATTGTTAATTATGCATCTTACACCTCTTCTTTCCTGTAAGTTCTTGATATTCAGTAAATACTTTAAAGCTTGCTGATAAAAATAAAATTACTTTTTATATGGACTTTATTTTTAAAACATATAAATTTTTAAGCCAATAAATATGTTCAATATTCAATTGCTTTTCTTTAAAACTCAATTTTGTTGTACCTACCCTAAAAAGTACCACAGAAAACATCACTTATGGATTTCCTAATATGCAATGTCTTATGGATGTTATGAAAAATGCCAATTATAATGCTGACCATTCACAGTTTTCTTCAACTCTTCCTCTTAGTAAAAGTTGACACATATTGTATACAAATTAGAATGAGTGTGCCTGCCCTTCTAAAAATCTAACAACTACTGCTTGTATAGTACAAACATTAAGCTTTGCTTTTTCTGATTAGGGAAGTACAATGCACATATTCTAAAATCCTCAGAGAATACCTAAAGGTATAAATAAGAAAACTTAAATCATTTGTTAGTTGACAAACTAGTAACAAACAGAAGGAACTGTTAACCATATTTGCTGACCCTCTCACATAAGCATATACAACACAAAAGTATAAATTCTAGAAAGTACTCACTAAATCCTGGCTCCACACCTCCTATTGGTGCAACCTTGAGCTACGTATCATCCTGATATTTCTGTTTGTTATCTGTATAATGGGGCCAATAATATCTAGGAGGAGGAACATCACGGTCATTAAGAGAGATAATCAATGCAACGCACTTAGCAAAGATTCTAACATATGGCACATGTTCAACATTACTATATACCCCTGAAACAAACACCACTTTGTAATATGCATCCTTCAGCTGACAACACTTCACTGACAAATTTCCTATCCATAAATTCAAAAATCTGTTGTCTTCTTAGCAGCGGCTTAGCGTTTTCTTCTGTCAACGTACTATATTGATTTAACTCTCTCTATTACATGTTTTGACTCCTTCATTTTTAGGGATAACCATACTCTGGTGAACACGATTGTAGGCAGACCTTTGAACACATTTGTTATCACATTTCTGAAATAACTTCTTAAAAAGTAAAATTTCTGGTTCAAAGGGTACTCGTATATTAAATGTTTATACATACTTCCACAGAAAAGTATCAGCTTACACATGCTTCATCAATGCATATACATGAGTATTTACCACATCCTCCCCAACATTTGGTCTGGTCATATTTTTAATCTTATGCAAACTGACAGCGAAAAAAAAAAAAAAAAAACGGTTCTAAACTTGTACTTCTTGGACTATCAGCGGATTAAACATGAATTCAGCGAGATTAAACATGAACTGATTGGTTAACTGGTCATGTGTAAGTCTTCTTTTGTGAAATTCCTGTTCAAATCTTTTCCCATCTTTATATTGGTGCAGTTGCCCTTATTCTGGTTAAGAGAGTTCTTTCCTTAAAATACAAATTTTCACTGCCATATGTATTTCAGATAGTTTTTCCATATTATAATCTGTCACTTCAACTTATCAAATTTTTATCATAAAGATATGCCTAATTTTTTTAGTCAAATATATCCATCTATTTCCAATCTATGATTTCTGGATTCAGCCTCATCCCTTAGAAATTCTTCCTCCATGCAGATTTGTAAAAGTATTCACCTGAATCTTACTTTAGTACTCTTATACATTACTCTGACTCAGTTTTATGAAGCAAGGTATGAGGAAGATATATTTGAAATCTTAGAGAATTATTTCTGAAAATATCTCAGGTCGAACAAAGCATAAAGCTTAGCCAAACCACTGTATTAAGGAAGATATAGAAGCGGCTTTATCTAAGCTTCCATGGAAGAATATTATAAAAAGGCAAATCATATACAGTGGCTTCATATTTTTAGCAATTAATTTTTATCTCAATCCATAGACCTCTGTTCTGCTCTCCAGGCCTGTTTATCCCACAGCTTACTTCAAATCTGTACCCAAATTACTTCCTCAGGGAAAACAGCCTCACAGGTGCTGGGTATAAAGCAGGCAGACTTTCCCCCTTGATTCTACAGTGGATCTCGGTTGGAAGAGATACATTTATCTTTATTAATTTGATCACTTGAATCACGGCAGAGATGATGAGTATTTTTGATCCCCACTGCAGCAGCTGACATAGAAACAGGTTCTCCAGGAAGGAACGGAAGTTCCCAATGCAGCTTTTTGCCTTGTTTGTTGGCACTTGTTTGTTTTTCTAAGAAAAATATAAAGTCAGATTGAAGCCAAACAAAAAGCTGGGCCACAGTCCTTCTTTGGAAGTAATCCATCTTTCCCTAACACATTTTTAGAAAAGCGGAAGAGAATCACAATCATTCAAAAAATCCATTCCTGATGAGTTGAAAGGGGAATATATGTTTCATCCTAAAACGATCTGCTGAATTGGGTTATTTAAGTACCATTTCATGCTCTTATACATAGGTAAACACTAGTCCTTTCTAACACTCCGCATTTTTAAATACAGAGTATACAAAAGAAATTTTAAAATGTATTACTAAGAATGGTATTCAAAGAATAAGGATTCAAATCTGTGCACAGTTTTGCAGCTTATAGAGCTTTTTTATAAACATTATTTAGTATTCACAGTTTTACTGTATGAATGAATAATACTTCCTGCCATATCAATAAACAAAGGATGCTGCAGCCATCAAGCCATCACATTACAGTGTCCACAGAGGTGAGCCTTGAGGGAACTCAGGATAGAAATGGGGTGCCTGCTATCCAGCAGTACAACTGTTGTAACCACCCCAGTGGTACATCCTGAGGGGACACAGGATGAGAAAGTACAAGATACTGGCCCCAGATAGCTGAGGTGCACACCAAATGGATGACTTCAGTGAGCCCAGACTCCTAGCATTTTCCCATACAAAGAGAAGTACCAAACTCTTTAACTTGAGATGTCTGGTTTTCTTTAAGTAACAGTAATCTTTTGGTGTTCTGACTACCTAATCTTTGTTGTGAAGAGCCAACTCATTGAAGAAGACCCTAGATGCTGGGAAAGATTGAGGGTAAAGGAGAAAAGGGCAGCAAAGGATGAGATGGTTAGAAAGCATCACCAACTCAATGGACATGAACTTGAACAGACTCCAGAGATAATGGAAGACAGGGAGGGTTGGCATGCTACAGTCCATGGGGTCCCAAAGAGTCGGACACGACTTAGCGGCTGAACAACAACAATCTTTTGATGTTCCGACCACCTGGTCCTTGTGGCCGAAACTTCTATACAGCCCAGCTCCCCTCCCTGCCTGTTCGGAGCAGTCTCTCAGAGCTATCTGAGGTGCTGCATCCTGGGCTTAAGTCCTCAGTTTCATCCACCAAATAAAACATAATTCTTAACATTTAGGTTGTGCAATATATTTTTTTTTAATCAACAACAAGGATTATATAGTCAGGGAAGGAACTCAACTTGAATTAACAAAACTAGTCAGTGGAAGGACCAGAACCCAGAACTCCAACCTACCCCCACCCCAGTGCACACACGAGTCACATTCAAAACCCCTGCCTCTCAAGCACCCCCTTCTTCACTGCCCAGCAGTCATTCACTCCTTGTGAACCATCTGGATACACACATGCTCCAATCTTCACAGACTGTACCCATCACTTCTATCGGGCTAACAACATATTCTCTCAGCACTTAAAATAAGTCCATGGCCTGTTATTTTGCACTCCTGGTAAATCTCTTTTGTCTCCCACTAGTAAATAAATCCTCTCAAGAGACTGAGTTCCTCAAGATGAAGACTTTTTTGTTAACTTCCCACAGCACCTGGTATAAGAGTTTAAAATTTGAGAGTTAATAAACTGGAACAGGGAGGCTATATTCCAGAAATGAAAAAACAAGCTATTTTTAAAGGCTTAGCCTGACACTAACCCAGACATGGTGTCCCCACGCCCACCGGCAGGCTCCCACACCCGTTCAGAGTGTACACACAAACCCGCATTCCACGCCCAATAGGGACCCGATGTTCCCAAGACAGGCTGAGGTTTTTCAACCCGAGGAGGTGGCAGTACTCTTCTGATCTCAAGGTTTGGGGAGTGTCACCTGGAGGCTTTCTTTACCAAAGTTTCTTTCACGATAGCTTCTGGCCCAGCAGGCAGCCTGAGAGAGGCTGGAGGATGCAGGAAAGGAAGAAAGGCAAGAAGCAGAATCAGCAGGGGAAGTTCCTTCACTTCCAATGATGAAATTCCCAAGTCACTTTCACCACTGTGCCTTCCAGCATCTCTCTAAATCCCTCAGTCGTGTCCAACTCTTTGCGACACCATGGACTGTAAGCCCGCCAGACTCCTCTGTCCATGGAACTCTCCAGGCAAGAATACTGGAGTGGGTAGCCATTCCCTTCTCCAGGGAATCTTCCTAATCCAGGGATGGAACCAATATCCTGCCCTGGCAGGCAGATTCTTTACCGCTTAGCCACCACGCAAGTCCACCTTCCAGCATAATGAAAGTACAAGAATAAGCAGACAAGAGAAGGGAGAGACACACCACCTTCTCTCTCATACCCAGACAAGAGATACAAATAGGATCTGTAGAACTTGAGAGTAGAAGAGATTCATTATCAAAACTCCACACTACTTCCTAAAGCAAAAATTTCCACAAGCAGCTTCCTCTGTACTTATCTAAATATGGGTGGTTGTATCTGCAATGCAGGGTGCTATATTCACTCTAAGGGACAAGTTCCCTTTTAACATGTAAAGTCACACACTGAGACACACTAGGCCTACTGTGTGCATCCATCCTTACAGCCTCCACCATGCACAAAGTACCCGTGGTCACATCAATTAAAACCCGCTGGACACACCCATTCAGGGCACACAAGACTGCATCAATCTATTACACTTAAGATCATTTCCCAAGATTCATTTGTCAACATCTAACTCATCAACACTGGATCCCCATTTTTAGCATAAAATTTATGTTTTGCAACTTCATGCATTTTCTGGATAACGACTATACTACGTGGTCTCTAAATTCCAACTAACGGGAGTGGACTCTCATTATCTGTGTTGACAATTCCCTACTTTGCGGAAGCCAACTTTAAGATAATGTTTCTTTAAAATAGGAAATGTGTAAACTGTCTGTGGGTGAGAGATGACCTTTAGAGTGGGGAACAGCCACAAATCCTATCACTGATGTTCCATCTGAGCCACCAGGGAAGCCCTTTTCTTGATTGTGCGGTGCTGTGGCTAGTCATTCAGTCGTATCCTACTCTCTGTGACCCATGGACTGTAGCCCACCAGGCCCCTCTGTCCATGGGGATTCTCCAGGCAAGAATACTGGAGTGGGTTGCCATGCCTTCCTCAAGGGGATCTTCCCAAACAGGGATCAAACCCAAGTCTCCTGGATTGCAGGTGGATTCTTTACCACCTGAACCACTAGGGAGGCCCATGAATACTGAAGTGGGGAGCCTATCTCTTCTCCGGGGGATCTTCCAACCCAGGAATCGAACCAGGGTCTCCTGTATTGCAGGCGAACTGCAATGTAGGAATTGCATTCTTTACCAGCTGAACTACCAGGGAAGCACTTTCTTCATTACTCAGCTATAAAAAGGAATGGATCTGAGTCAGTTCTAATGAGGTGGACAAACCTAGAGCCTATCATACAAAGTGAAGTCAGAAAGAAAACAACAAATAACGTATATTAACCCACATATATGGAATCCAGAAAGATGGTACTGATAAGCCTACTTGCAGGGCAGCAGTGGAGAGGCAGACACAGAGAACAGAAACATCATTCTGTTATATGTCATAAATAATGTATAAGCAACAGCCAAGCAGAGTCAGCACTATTAAAAACCTATTGTGTGGAGGGGGAGGGGTGAGCAATAAACGGGCAGCACAGGGAGGACAGTGGTTAAATAAATCTGCACATGCGACAAAACCGTGCAGAACTATACATACAAGCACACACATTAAGTACATGTGAAACCAGCGAAATCTGAATAAGCCTAGCAGATTGGATCAATCTCTTGGCTTTGATTTCACACAACAGTCACACAAAATATTACCACCAGGGGAAACAGAATAAAGGAATTCAAGATCTCCCTTGTATCTCAGGGGTATGGTGGACAAAATTCCTGTGAACCTCTAACTATTTAAAAATAAGATGTTTCAGAAAGAAAATCTGTCAGTAGCAAACAATGTCTGCTATACATATTAATACATACACTTAGCTGTACTCATTCAACCCACATTTATTAAACACATACTATTGCTTGGCCCTGCTGGACATACCGAGGCTATAGACACAGAATTGATATCACCTTTATCTTGAGAAACTCACAGCTGGTCATCTCCCAGGAAAGCAATGGAAGAAGGGAAGAGAAGGTACAATGCACCTCCACATGGAGAGGTCATGTTAGGGTCTGCAGTTGGTCCACATCAGTCAAGCTTTGTATGAAAGCAAATATGCTCGCCAATCACCACACCATTCACAAAACAGATGACCAGAATACAAGAGCCCTATTAACCTAAGGTTCACATCATTAAAAATCTCAACCCTAGACAATCGATTTTGCTCAAGGTATTTCTAACTTAAGAGCAAATAAACATTCAGGTAAAATAAGCTGACTGCTTTACTAAGAAAGAAGTTTGTGTCTAACTTCAAACACTCAGTGTTTCTTTTCAATTGCTTTTTGAGCTATGTCTTTGGAAATGTTAAAATTATTCAAGTAAGATTTACAGCATAATGTAAAACATGCAAAACTGAGGGGTGATAACCCCTCAGGAAAAAAATGTTTAATATTATTAAAATACAAACATCTGTAACTAAAGAATATTTAAATAGAGGTTACTATTTTTCAAAATAGCTATGAATTCCCTTTTTGTGTTATGTGCCTTCCTGGAAAAGTTTCGTAAAAAGCAAACAGTTTCGCTTTAAAGAAATAAGATCTTTAAGAAGTACTGTCTCCCTGAATCTGATTATCAATTAACGATATGTCAATATCTTAATTTGAGTCCCTCTGACAAGTTGGCCTGATAAAATATTTGGGTTCCCTCATACTTCTAATATCATATCTGGAAAATGTTATACAAGGAAACATAATTTTGTAAGACACTTTAAAATAAGGAAATAATGCCATTGCTGTGCTTTGGTCTTAATAAAGATTTACTACAAAAAACCATTCCTTTTGGAAAAAGGAGAAAATAAAAAATAAAGGACTATTATTTAATAATATAGTTTCAGTAATATTTAGTAATATTAGCTTTCAAAAACTTAATGCAATTAAGAGAAAGATGGCAGTGTTACAACTATCTCTTTCCTCAGCCTGAAAGATCACTGGACTAACAGTAGAAGCAAAGATGGCCATGCTGACCACACAGAACTCCTGACTTGCACACGCTACCATTTGTATTGCCCCAAACCTTTCACACGTGACCTGTTGTCCATCAATCAACACAAAACAGTACTTTACAGTCAATTTATAAAGTACGCAGGATGTCTTGTTCAAAAACAAACTCAGAAGAGCAGATCCTAAGAGCTATCATTACAAGAAAAAAAAACCTATTTTGGGGGGAGGGGGGTGGGAAGGAGGCTATTTCTTCTTATTGTATCTGTGCGATGATGGACACTAACTAAATTTATAACAATCACTTCATAATTTATGCAAAGTCAAACCATTATCCTCTACACAAACTTACACAGCAGTATATAATTATATCTCAATAAAATTAGAAAAAGAAGACATGCAGGCAAAATTAGTAAGACTTACTATGTTATAGAATTTTTACCCTTTCCCTGTTAAGTAAAATATATTTTATCTAAAAATTATCAAGACATTAAACAGATCTAAACAAATGACTGAGGAGACCAAGTTATGAGGCTTAAAGTATTTTTTTAAAATGTCCTTTCTCTCCAAAAATATGTCATATAAATTCAATGCAATCCCAATAAGAATCCAGGAAGGGTTATCTTTGTCTTGTGGAAACTTATAAGCTGGCCAAAAATACATTCTTAAGTATAAAGAACCAATAAAAACCAAATTACACTTGTGGGGTGGGGGTAACCCATGAATGTCAAAAATCAAGTGTAGTGTTAAACAAATATTCTGGTTTAAATAATCCAACTACAGGTATCACATACTGAAACAGATAAAGGGTAAATCAGACCTACAGGTTCCTTAGTTCACACTTTCCCTAATAAACAACCATCAGAGTATCATGTTTGCAAACTTAATCTGCCACAGGATATGGGAACAACTCATCACCACTTCACTTCTGTTTTTATGAGTCTACCATGTATCAGACACACTGCCAAGCACTAAAATTCAATAGTCATCTAAAGCAGACAGGATCTGTGCCATCATGGAGAGCACTGCCAAGGAAGAAAGGTATGCTCAATGCCACCTGTGCATAAAATACAGGACTGCACACTCAGACCACCCACCGCTCCTGAGAAGATCCGACGCTTCCAGTGGCTGCACCAAACATCTGCAGTCCTGGACGGGACAGTGGATGGCAGAGGCCTCGGGAGCCACCATCAAGCCAAAAACAGTTTCAGAAATGGAGCGGAGTCCAGTACTACAAACTGAGTGCCAACGTAAGTATGCCTACAACTTCTCTCCTTTATTTTCAAACCACTTAAGACTGAACAAGAGGCTCTCAGAATACCTCATCCAGATACACTGAATGTGCTACATAACAAAGCTGTTGTTATGAAGAGGTATTTTCTCTGCAATTCCATTATGGAGCTGTCCCCACTCCTTAAACACACACCCTTTAAACAACAGGCAGTCGTTTGATCCAGGTTTTCCACAGCTGAGATGGTCAAAAAATGTTTCTAATGAATATAGATATAATCCTTGCTCAGCAAAGCAGGCTAGTGAAAGTGAAAATTTCAAGTGTTAGTCGCCCAGTCAGTGTCTGACTCTTTGTGACTCCATAGACTGTAGCCTGGCCAGGCTCCTCGATCCATGGAATTCTCCAGGCAAGAATACTGGAGTGGGTTGCCATTTCCTTCTCCAGGGGATCTTCCCGACCGAGGGACTGAACCCAAGGGTCTCCAGCATTGCAGGCAGACTCTATACCATCTGAGAGAACCATCTCTTCTGATCTCCATTCATCCTCCTAAGTCTCCTTGACCTTAAACCTTGACATCAACCTTAACCCTCCTCCGCCACCCGTATCTTTCCCATTCTTTTTTTTTTTTAATTTTTTTTTTCCCATTCTATTAGTCATCAAGCCCTATGCATCCTGAGAAAAGGGATCTTAAATTGATCCCTTTCTTTTCCATTCTGTCACAACAATTTCCACAGTGGCAATGAATAAAATTCACACTACAACCCCAAACCACATCTCAGAAATTATTCCCCACCAGGTACACATCTGAACCAACAACCATACTCAACCACTCACGCACACCTTTCCTCCCAAGCACCTCTGGTTCCTTCTATCTCAAATATCTCTAATAGAAATCCCATGTTCATAACTTCTCTTGAAAGCCACTTCCTCAAACAAATTATGTCCTAATTCTCTACCACCTCTGAACTCCCACAATATCTTCTACCATTCATATGCCTTGCAGTGTAGTTACTCACCTGAGTATTTAATATGAATGTATTTTACTTAAGGATAAGGCTTTGTCCCACCCAGGTCAAGAATGTATCCTTGTGAACACTGTGCACAGGAGATGACTGATAAATATTTATCAAATGGAACTGACCTTGAACATTCATGTTAAAATGCTGACTTATTCTCAAATGCAAGCAGTGGGTAAATGGGGCTAACATTTGGATGAGTGGGGAAACACAAACTGTAGTACATTCAAGTGACAGCGCAAACTGTTGATTTCCTAAAACTCTTCAAAATCACCAACACCCTCAGCTCAACTTCATGAAAAAGAAATCCAGCATCAAATATACGGCAATAAGGAACTTCCCTGTTGGTCCAGTGGTTAAGACTTTGTGCTTCCAATGTAGGAGCCGCGGGTTCAAACCTTGGTTGGGGAACTAAGATCCCACATGCCCCAGGGCATGATCAACGAGTAAAAATAAATACATGGCAATAAAGTTCCCCCAGATCTCTGACTTATACACACACTCTCCTTCCCTTTCTCCCTCCCTCCTCTCTCGCCCCCTCTATCACCCAACACCCTTCCTCACTCTCTCCAAAGGAAGGGATAGATCTCAGGGCAGGACAGTATAGTTTTTACAGCAGTCTCTAGAGTCAGAATGGCCCAATCCTGCCTTGCTATTGTGTGAATGCAATCAAAGTATATAAATTATCAGCACCATAATTTCATCACCTGCAAAACAAATATTATGACACAGTACTTCCTTCACAGAAAATATGTATATGCTAAAAAGGGCTATATAAGTGTTTGCTACTATTATTTTCTGTTAATGTATACGATTTATTAATAACTTAAATATTTAGAATGAGGTTATCTACTGGCTAATTCTTAATAGATAAGATCTCAAATGCAATTTACAATGTGAGAACCCAATCCTGAAAATGAATCTGACCTGGGAGCATCTCTCCTGGCCAGGCAATAGTCCATGCTTTTTACTGTAACAATGATAGCAAGAGGTCAAAGGTCCTAAAGATTCCTAGAAAGACGCTAACCCAGAAAAGAATCTCTGTTTTGACTCAGCTATGGTGAATATGTGGGAGTTAGGACTATAGGAATCCTAGTTACAGTCTCAGTTTGAATTGATTGAAAAAGGCTTAATGGATTGCTGAGTCTTAACATCAATTAAGTAAGGCCTGGTAAGTATGTCCAAAAGGGTAGTAAAATAATTCAGAAGGCCCTCATAAATATGAAACATTAAATATTTGCAATGTGTCATTCAATCAAACAGATAAGATCTATGCTTCAGAGAACAGAAACTCATAAAGCATTTAAATGAACATGAGAAAAGCATTAACTGAGGCACAAATTAAAATTGAGACAGCACAATGATCTCTTATGGGCAGGGACTTTACCACATATCCCAGGAGACACAGCAAAGTATGGAGAAATAAGAGTAAAATAGGAATCAGAGATTCAAGAAAACAGCAAAGGCTCATCAGTTTAAAAAAAAGAAAAAGAAAAAGAAGAAAGGTATAAGATCTCATGCATGATAAGCAATGTCTGACTAATTGACTGACTGACCAAAAATGCTCTCCACAAAGTTCAACTGAAGATTCCCTTTGTGAAATATTAATTTTTTCATTAAGTCTGTAAACTCGAAAGTTTGGATGAAGTACAGGTCTAGCACTGCTCAAGCTTTTCTAATTAGTCTGCTAACAGTCAGAAGAAAAATAAAATTAAGACCCTCATCCCTTGACAAATTAAGCCATTTCAATCATCAAAAAATAATGTGCTTAAATGTTTCAAAAGAACAGAATCTACTTAAGAGTTGGCTAAATATACGTGTGGAGAAGGAGTACAAGGGTAAGATAATTCATAGTAGCCTGATGGAGAGCCATTCTGTCCGTGTTAATATAGTAGCAATGAAAAGGAAACAAAACTCACTTCAATTTCCTGACACATAGCAGACCTCAAGGGAAAATAGAAATTAACCTCTGTGTGTGCACAAGTGTGTGTACACTCTCTGCTTCCATAATGGCTGCAGTGTTTTTTGATGTTTTCCTGAAATACAGTAAATTCAGATTATAGAAGTATCTTGATCCTTGACCAGGAAAACCAGTAAAAGCTACCGATCTCCCATTCCTAAAGAACTTTATTGTTGTTCAGTCACTAAGTTGTGTCTGACTCTTTTGCAACTCCATGGACTGTAGCCTACCAGGTTCCTCTCTGTCCATGGGATTTCCAGGCAAGAAAACGGGAATGGATTGCGATTTCCTCCTCCAGGGGATCTTACCAACCCAGAGATCGAACCCACCTCTCCAGTACTGGCAGGCTCAGTTCTTTACCACTGAGCCACCAGCGAAGACCATTCTAAGAGCGCTGAGTAATTAATGCACAAGGACAAAAGCAGTATGTGCTATACCATCAGACAGGGTTTAAATTTTTCTCTAAGGAAGAGTTTCTTGAGGAAGGTTTGCATTTCTCTACTCAAGATAATATTTATGTTTTCAATAAAGACTAAAATGTGAAAATCGGGCTGTAGATCTAGTTATAATACATTAGGCAAATCCTCAGAGCAACTGCTGTTTAAGTTGAGAGAAGACAGTGAGCAGCATTATAACTATTAAATAGTCCTAAAGGGCTTCATGCTTACCAATAATCTTGTAAGGAATTTTGCATCTATTCTTATAGTCAGAAATAATATACAATAGTCTTTAGCAGATCATATTTCATTGTATGCCTTTTTGGCAAACTGCAAAAAAAAGAAAAAATGATGTGATCAATCAATCAATAACTCCGCCAGTCAGAACATTAATAAAAATTCTCTTATACTTTGCCCTTAGATACATGACTCATGAAAAATCCCAGGAAAATAAACCACCTCACAAAACATATGAGAGAGAAAAACCTTCCCAAAATGTGGAGGAATGGAAGAGAAACCACCCAGACACAGGCCTCTTAGTCCACAATCTGACCACAATTATTTCTACCCTCTTCCATTACCACCATTTTTATTTGGGATCTCCACTTCTACACCTATAAATGAGATAATAAGCACACCATGTACCCAGTTCTTGGTTTCTAATACCATTCTCTAATAAAAGAAACCAGGTCTTGGAGAGAAATGGCTGCTTGTAGGACTGAGGCAGTCCTACACAAGATGAGCATGTAACTAACATCTTGTAGAGGCAGAAAGTAGAGAAGAGAAAGGAAGAGGAGGGGAAGGAGAAGACAAAGGGAACGGGGAGGAAAAACAAGAGAAAAACAAAAAAACACAGTTAAGGGGGTCTGTCAAAGGCTACCAGGACCAAAGAAAAGAGTGCTCAGTGTCAACCTAGTACAATTTGAGTAACAAAAGTAAGTAGTATTATATTATAACTGAAAGTATAAAATAAACAGCCGTAAGTCTAGGAAATAGCAACCCACTCCAGTGTTCTTGCCTGGAAAATTCCATGAACAGAGAGAAGCCTAGAGGGCTACAGTCCATGGGGCCACAAAGGGACCCAACTTACTGAGAAAATGACAAACAACAGCAAAGTCTATACTAATACAAACGTTTAGATAAAAAGAGACAGACAGATAATAAGGTACAATGGACAAATCTCATGAGCTGAAGAAGTCCAAATAATTTTTGTATATACTTCACCCTCAAGGAGACACCATTACACCCCACTCTTCAAATACGAGACACACAGTGACTTTCTTCCAAAGGGTAGTAACAGTAAGGAAAGAAAGAAAGAGGGTAACATCACAGTGGAGAAACTTGACCAACCCTATCTCAGCCAGGTAACCCAGGTCAGCATCAACAGTGACAAATCATTCTGACCACATATACTGTTGATCCGATGTCATGACAATGGCACTTTAGCTCTGTGACCCTCCTCTCAAAATCCTTTAAGCCCAGACTAATCAGGAGAAGGACATGGACAGACACCAATTGAGATTCACGCGACAAAACATTAATCCGGTATTCCACAAACTGTCAAGGTCATCAAATACAGGGAACGTACCATAACCACAAGAGGCCAAACAGGTATGACCCCAAAATGTAGTGTGGGTGCTGGATAAAATCCTGGAACAGGAAAAGGACAGTGGGTAAAAACTGAAAAGATGGGAAGCAGGTATTAACTTATTCTAATAATGTATCTGTATTGGTTCAATAATTGCAATAAACATACCATAGGAACAAAGTTTTTGTAACAAGGGAAAATGGGTGTGGGGTATAGGAAAACGCTCTGTGCTCTTGTCACATTTTCTTCTATAAGTCTAAAGCTTTAAAAATAGATAGATAGATAGATAGATAGATAGATATAAAGTTTATCTTTAAAAATGCCTGACTCACCTCTATGCAAGACTTTCTTTTTAAGTTTATGGAAGGGGAGTTACTGTTCAATGGATATAAAGATATAGTAATACAAGAAGAGCAAGTTCTAGAGATCTGCTCTACAACACAGTAAATATAACTAACAACATCATGCTGTGCACTTAAAAATTTGTTAAGACGGTACATCTCATTTTAAGTGTTCTTGAATGACTGAACTGAACCACAAAAATAAAAAAAGCAAGGAGGCACAAACTCTTGGGAAACAATGGATATGTTTACTACATTGATTATGGTGATGATATAATGGGTGTACACAGATGTTCAAACTCATCAAATTACATACATTAAATATGTGCAGTTTTTTGTGTATCATACCTCAATAACTCTGTAAAGAACGTTTATAGAAGTACTTAGTTTGTTCATAGGCTACAACACCTGTATTCTTAAAATGCATTTTTAAAATTATACTTTTCCATTTGTTTTCCAAAATAAACAATATATTTCATTTCATTTTGAGGGACTCTTTTGAGATTTGCTTTTCCACCTGATTATAAGAAACTGGAGTCAATTGGGACATTGGGTGGGGCTCTTCAGAAGGCTCATGGGAGAAAAAGAAGAGTTACTGGCAAAGATTACAAATTGCAAGTAAGTTCTATTAGGTTGTTTCTTGACTATAGTTGGGACAGTCTGCTAAGATACACTAACCACTCTAATAAGGAATGCTGAATCATCACTAAGAAATGATCTCTATTAAAATTATATTGTTTTTTTTTAAATCAAAGGTATTTTCATCTGATCATCTTACTATCTACTATTCTATACAGGCAAAGAACACTTTGTACATTCTTGCTGCACTATTAATTTTATTTTTTATCTCTTAGCTGTCACTGATTTGCCTCATGAATAAAATGAATAAAATCATTCATTTTAACATTCATTACATTGTTTGGAAAGAACTACTGAAAAACACAGAAGAAGCAAGAAAGAAACATATATATATTTTAAAATCACAGCAACATGATGGCTAATTATATATAATGCAACCAAACATATATTTAATTTCCCAGCATCTATTCGGAACCAGACCCTCCTTCATTCCAGAGAAATTCCATATAGTCCCTGTGTCTGGGAATGCATATCCCTCTGCCTGGAGCCCAGGAATGGGTATGTGACCCTGGTCTAACTGAGCATCCTTCCCCTCGTCCCCTTTGACTGGTTTAGGGAACAGGCAATAGGGACAACTGTTAAATTATCAGAAAAACTGCTTGCTTTTTCTCTGAGAATATAAATGTCTTCATGACAGAGGCAACCAGAAGTCATACGGTTGCCACATCTGAACAGTCTGAGAATAAAGCAAGCAAAAGTAACAAAGCTGAAAAGCGAATAGAGAAGGAGAGTATTAATGACATAATTTAAACTGCTTCATGGAGCAGGACTTAAGACCGCTTCACCTCTTGGATGAACCCATTCCCATAAGCCAATAAGCCCTAAACCTGTTTTTGATTAAGCAAGTGTGTGTTGCTATATCAGTTAAGATCAGGTTTAGATGCAAGTGTCAGCAAACCAGCAGATTTAAAAGGACGGTGGCTTAGACGCACACAACTGCAGTCTGTATCTGGAGCATTCAGAATGCAGAGCTGGTATGGAAGTTCTCCTCCCCCAGCTCTTACAGGACCACACGCAATCCAGCTCACCAGGAAAGCCATTCCAAGAACCTGACCCCCTCTCACGGGTTTACGATGACAGCTAGACCTCCTGCCACTGCATCAGCACGCCACACACAGAAAGGGAGGAAGCGATGAGGTGACTTCACAGGTGAGTTCCTAGCAGCCACTTACATCTCGCTGGCTAGAACTTTCTCAGTCACCTCCAGAAGCTAGAAAATGTCAGTCATCTTTATTCTGGGCCGCCATACACTCCAGTAGAAATTCTACTGTCGCAGAAGGAGGAAAGAACAGATATTTTGGGACAATCAGCCTCTGCCCGTCTGGGTTTCTACAATTTCCAACCAAGACAACTTATACGAATCATATGCTACATAATAGGTGTTCTTTCAATGACTGTAATTTAAAACAAAGAGAGAAACTTTTAAAGCATTAAATCACTGCATTATTTCCGCTGTGCAAATCTCACACAATACACACCCTCAGAATCCAGCAGTATTAACATCTAACTTCACATTTTGGAAAATTAAAATTTTGAGAGTAGAGCTTTCTCACATGGCCCAAGTTTGTTAACATAAGGACAGAAACTCAATAAGGAACTAAAACTACAATATATAAGGAAATTCTACAAAGAAAAAGACAAGAAACTCAATAGAAAATCTGCTAAAACATACGGATAAATGATTGACAGAAAGGGAAACACAAAGAGCCACCAAGAATATGACTTTTGCATTAAGAAAGAGCAGATTGATCATACACACTGACTTTTACTCTCTCTCCAATTCAAATAAAAAGAGAGGTAATAGATTTTTCTTCTGGCACAGGATGTGAGATGAGTCAATAATAGCAAATACATATATATATATGGAAAGGCAAAAAGCAGATGGAGGTAAGGTAAATGATTTAGCAGACCCTAGAAAGCTGAATGAAGCTCAGCCAACTAGGAGGAAAACTGAGAAGCAATCTCACTTAACCAACAAAACCTTCCAGAATCTCGGAGGCTGTCAGTTCCATGAGACTCTAGAAACGGGGGTAAAGTTAAGCTATAACAGGGAGGCTGGTTGACAATGCCTCTGAGAATTAGTTAGATCTTCCAACACTTCACTGAATACACATGACCGCCCTCTCCAATCCCAGGAGAGGAATGCTCTGGTCTCTGGATAGAGGGAAGCGTGGGGTCTCTACTTGGAGTCCTGGGACTCTCTAAGGGTGGGGGAATCATACAGAGAATAGAGGTGAGGGCAAGCAGAGTGCTGAGCTGGCCAGTTTTCTTCCCATTCACATTTCACACGGCTGCGGGGCCTATACCTGGAGGCAGGAGTCTGAAAGATCTGTCTATGAGAAGCTGCTGCTGCTAAGTCGCTCAGTCGTGTCCGACTCTGTGCGACTCCATGGACGGCAGCCCACCAGGCTCCTCCGTCCATGGGATTTTCCAGGCAAGAGTACTGGAGTGGGGTGCCATTGCCTTCTCCGCTATGAAAAGCTAACTGGTCCTAGAATCAAGCCTACAGATACCTCCTGCCAACAGGGGCTCAACAAACCACAGTCCAGCCAGGTGACTCTGCTGAGAAGCCCACATTCTAACACAGAGCTTACAGGAAGCTGTTTAGTGCTCCCATCAGAGATTATGGACATTGTAAATGCGTTCAAAGACAAAAAGAGGACATCATGAACAAAGGATTACTGTAAGAACAACAAATGCTTTTTGAAATTAAAACTATGACAGTAGGACAAAATAAATAAAAGGATGAGAAGACGATGATGACATGACCTTTCAGAAAGTAGAACGAAAGACAAAACAGGAACAAAATAATCACTGGAATTGAAGAAAAGTGGCACTGAAGTCCAGGAGGTTCAACCTGGAATATGGGCACTCAAGAGGAAACAGAAAGGAGAGATGAGGACAGCATGAAGCAAGCACGACCCTCCCATGCTCCCCAAACTCCCTGAACTGAATAGTTGATGAGAAATTTTGAAGGAGCCAGCTTTGGAGGAAACAGTATTCCTGGATCCTCTGACATATCCCTATCTGGTTGCTTGCTATCTGAACTCACTAAATGAATCAATTTGGATAACAATAGATTTGTGTATTTGAAAAAAAGAATTTCCATAAAATAAGGATTTAAAAGTGGACAGAAGGCTGAACCAGCTGCAAATGATAGAACCTGCAAAATTTGATGAAAACTGATCACATGCACATTTGATGAAAAACTGCATATCCTTGAGAAATTCGGAACTCTTACAACAGGAAGAGCCTTCTACAAGATTCCAAACAGAGAGAAGAAGCAAGAGGGGAGGGGAAAGGAAAGGTCATCAACAAAAGTATTGAGAATCATAATGGCACCCAAACGGAAGCTGGAGTGGAGGAATACCTTCAAACTCCCAAAGCAAAATAATGTGCAAACCCCTGTGTGTTGCAGACACAACTACGTCATCAATCAAATACAAAAGTAAAGATATGCTAGATGTCAAATGTGTACCTCTCCTACAAGCCTCTTCCCAGGAAGGAAGAGATGCAAAGCAAAGGAGCTAAACAGAGGAGGAGGGACCAGGAGCTAAGGAGACAGATGGCTCAAGAGAGGAAAAGGCCTGACAGGTATGGGGCCCCGGGCCACAGCTGTGCATGAGGCAGGGCGGCGCCAAGACGCCAAGAAGAAGGCCCTGACACACAGGAAGGCACAGAGAAGAGAATGAGACAACTCAGGACTGCAGGAGGGAAAAGAGTTTTCAAACAACTCAGCCAGCAAAAAACCTGACAATGCAACCTACAAGAAAGGAAGAGTGAATGCTGACCTCTGAGTAGTGTCTCCATAGCTGTAATTATGTGAACACTTAACATGACCTGAACCGACTACAGTGGGGAGACAGCAAAGCTGCGGGTTTGGTGCACAGATGGGGTGGGAGAGGATTCAATCCTGCTCACACACCGGGAAACCCACAGATAAGGGCAAACACTAAAGGAAACAAAAAGACAAACTAGGTAATGCGTACGAGTTAGAGGTACTAAGGTTTTGGTTTTTTTTTTTTAATTGGAGTACAGTTGGTTTACAGTGTTAAGTTCCAGCTGTACACCAAAGTGATGCATATACACATATACATGTATCTACTCTTTTTTAGACTCTTTTCTCATATAGGTCACCACAGAATATTGAGTAGAGTTCCCTGTGCTACAACAGTAGGTCCTTGTTGATTATCTTACATATATGTAATAGTAGTATGTATATATTCATCCCAAGCTCTTGATTTACCCCCCAACACATTTCCCCTTCGGTAACCATAAGTTTGTTAGACAGTTGAGAGTATTTCCTCAGAGGATGGAAAAAAAAGACGAAGAAAACAAGAAAAGACTTGCCGCTGTATTTTAACCGGCTGTGGTCGTCAATCTGTTTAAACTACGTGCAAATCAAGTTTTGATAAAAACGAAAGAACAAAGTAAGGATTTCTGACAGAATTAGGAGGGCACACCAGGTGGAGTTATGCACAGTGAAGAGACATTATACATGTCTAGGGCTATAAGGATGTGTAGAAGCCAAGACTAAATATACACTGTGAACCAACCATATTGCAGTGGTGGAGCTGGATGGGGGCAAGTAGTTCTCACCAGAGGACCTGACTTCATATACAGAGGATGCAAAGCCTTTAAGAGATCTGGGGCAGAGGATCCAGGTGACAAGTTGAGGAGGATGAATCTGACAGCACTGAGCAAGGGGCCCGGGGGAATGAGAGGCAGAGACTCCAGTTAGAAAATTTAAACAGTACAAGTAAGAGTTAATGAGGGTCTCAATATCAGAAGTAGAAGAAAATAAGAAGTGGTGGCAAGATACACAGAAGAACTACACAAAAAAAAATATATTCATGACCCAGATAACCACGATGGTATGATCACTCACCTAGAGCCAGACATCCTGGAATGCGAACTCAAGTGGGCCTCAGAAAGCATCACTATGAACAAAGCTAGTGGAGGTGATGGAATTCCAATTGAGTAATTTCAAATCCTAAAAGAAGATGCTGTGAAAGTGCTGCACTCAAGATGCCAGCAAATTTGGAAAACTCAGCAGTGGCCAGAGGACTGGAAAAGGTCAGTTTTTACTCTAATCCCAAAGAAAGGCAATGCCAAAGAATATTCAAACTACTGCACAATTGCACTCATCTCACACACTAGCAAAGCAATGCTCAAAATTCTCCAAGCCAGGTTTCAATAGTACATGAACCATGAATTTCCAGATGTTCAAGCTGGATTTAGAAAAGGCAGAGAAACCAGAGATCAAATTGCCAAAATCCACCAGATCATCAAAAAAGCAAGACAGTTTCAGAAAAACATCCACTTCTGCTTTACTGACCACAATAAAGCCTTTGACTGCATGGATTACAACAAACTGTGAAAAATTCTTAAAGAGATGGGACTACGGGCCCACCTGACCTGCCTCCTGAGAGATCTGTATGCAGGTCAAGAAGCAACAGTTAGAACTGGACATGGAACAACAGACTGGTTCCAAATCAGGAAAGGAGTACATCAAGGCTGTATATTGTCACCCTGCTTATTTAACTTATATACAGAGTATATCATGTGAAATGCCAGGCTGGATGAAGCACAAATTGGAATCAAGATTGCCGCGAGAAATATCAATAATCTCAGATACGCAGATGACACCACCCTTATGGCAGACAGTGAAGTAGGACTAAACAGCCTCTTGATGAAAGTGAAAGAGGAGAGTGAAAAGGTTGGCTTAAAACTCAACATTCAGAAAACTAAGATCATGTCATCCGGTCCCATCACTTCATGGAAAATAGATGGGCAAACAATGGAAACAGTGAGAGACTTTATTTTCTTGGGCTCCAAAATCACTGCAGGTGGTGACTGCAGCCATGCAATTAAAAAGATGCTTGCACACTGGAAGAAAAGCTATGACGAACATAGCATGCTAAAAAGCAGAGACATTATTTTGCCAACAAAGGTCCATCTAGTCAAAGCTATGGCTTTTCCAGTAGTCATGTACGGATGTGAGAGTTGGACTATAAGGAAAGCTGAGCACCGAACAATTGATGCTTTTGAACTTTGGTGTTGGAAAAGACTCTTCAGAGTCCCTTGGACTGCAAGGAGATCAAACCAGTCAATCCTAAAGGAAATCAGTCCTGAATATTCACTGAAAGGACTGATGCCGAAGCTGAAACTCCAATTCTTTGGCCACCTGATTCGAAGAACTGACTCATTGGAAAAGACCCTGATGCTGGGAAAGACTGAAGGCAAGAGGAGAAGGGGATGACAGGGGATGAGATGGTTGGATGGCATCACCAACTCAATGGGCATGAGTTTGAGCAAGCTTCGGGAGTTGGTGATGGACAGGGAAGCCTGTCGTGCTGCAATCCATGGGGTCGCACAGAATCGGACACAACTGAGCAAGCGGCTGAACTCAACTGAATATCCATAAAGGTAAAGGATACTATAATAAGGGAGGGAGAAGAGGAGAAAGGGTAATACTGACTAGAAATCAAGGGAATACATATCAAAGTAATCTATTCCTTTATATCTATCAGAATGGTGTAAAATTAGAAAGGAGAACAGTATTAAGTCTTTGCAGTGATTTGGGAAAAAAGAAAATTTTACACACAGCTGGTGGATGTTTAAACTAGTAGTCAGTATAGAAAAAATAAAAATATGGTGATAATTAGTGAAATTAAGTTTGTCTAAGCACCATCTGATCATTCATCATAAGGACACCTGTTTTGAACTGTTTAAGGCGACAGTGTACTGCTGGGAGCTGAAGCCACTGAGGCTTACATTAGGGAATGGAAAAGTAAAACAGCAAGAGAATGTCATGAAATACTGTGCCAAACTGAAAATGGATAGCCAACTGGATATAACTTAAAAATACAGTGTTGGGTGAGCACTGTAAGAAAGAAAAATGAGTTTTATAGCATAGAACCAGTTATGAACATTACAACACACACACATGCGCGCACACACACCACTGACAACTCTGCCAGAACCCCTGCACACACACTCCAGATCAGAATGCGTGCTTGGCTGGTGGGAGGAGCAGGGCATGACCAAGGGAAGAGGAGCGCAAGAGCATGCCAGAGGAACTAGGAAGCAAAGAGAATGAAGCAGGAGAGGAGCCTTCCTCTCCACAAAGGAAAGGAGAGCATGATGGACTCAACTATCTACAGCGGAGGATCCAAAACACCATCACCATTCACCACAAAACCCCGCCCTTAAAGAGAAAAAGACGAAGACCAGAACTGAGAAGAAGTAGAAGGAAATGTGGGCTGCCCAGGTGGCGCCAGTGGTAAAGAACCTACCTGCCAATTCAAGAGATATAAGAGACGCGGGCAGGTTCGATCCTTGGGAGGAGAAGATCTCCTGGAGGTGAGCATGGCAACAGACTCCATCCAGTATTGTTGCCTGGAGAATCCCATGGACAGAGGAGCCTGGTGGGCTACAGTCCATAGGGTTGCAAAGAGCTGGACACGACTGAAGAAATATAAGATGTGTCAAATTTAAAAAAAAAAAAGGACTTGGAATCAGAAGACAAATACTCCAAGTCTAGCTCCCAAACCTTTCTAGGTATATCGTCTAAAACAAGTTATGTATTTTCTTACATTATATATCTTCTCTGCCTCATTTTCTTTATGCATAAAAAAGGAAGATACTGTAACTTCTTACAATAACTGTGAGAATTAAACTAGAAAACTTCCCATCAATGTCATGTTGCTTTGAAGCCCAGAAGCTGGAAGACAGTCTAAATTTACAGTAGCCCCCATGCGGCATCACAAATGTGATGTGTGTTTGTCAGTCTCTCACACCATGCCACAGGCATGCAGTTTCATGGAGCTCACTGCTACCCAGCAGACAATCCTGAGAATTAGTTTTGAATCAAATAAAAAAGGTTTCTTCTCTTTTTTTTTGGTACATTTTCTACTAATCCCACTCTTGAGAAGGCTAATTCTACTGAAAAGAAGCTTTCTGATACTCCTTGGAAAGGAAATCACAATTGGTCCATTTATCAACACTGAGAATCAGGTTAATACCCCAGGAAGCAGGCTACCTTACCCACCCAACGTCACACCCCATTGTCTTAGCCTGAATCACAGCACACACAATTCAAATGGGAGAATTTTTTCCCTGAAGCAAGTTTCTATTTCAGTTCCCTCCATTTTAAAGGCAATGTCCCTTGAAACATGTATATTATCTAGGGTGAAACAGATCACCAGCCCAGGTTGGGTGCATGAGACAAGTGCTCGGGCCTGGTGCACTGGGAAGACCCAGAGGGATCAGGTGGAAAGGGAGGTGGGAGGGGGGACCGGGATGGAGAATACATGTAAATCCATGGCTAATTCATTTCAATGTATGACAAAAACCACTGCAATGATGTAAAGTAATTAGCCTCCAACTAATAAAAATAAATGGAAAAAATAAAAAAAATTTTTAAATAAAAATAAAAAAATAAAAGGCAATGTCCCTTGGACATGATCAGGCCACTCACAGCCATGAGTCAAGAATCAAGAAGAATCAAACATAATCTCTTCTAGATAATGTCATCCCTCCTTTTCTGTTCTATTCTCCCATTATCACAGCTGAGGAGGAAAGCTGGAGGGCACTGGCTTTCTCTCCCTTGCATATAACCTGCTCATTTCTGTTTCTGAAACTTCCAAACTACTCCACTCCTCAGCTGCTAGGCCTCTCCTCTTCATCTCTGTCAATCAACACCTGGCTTTCCCTCTAAAACCTTTGGAGTCTTCCGATGCCCTGTGCTCTCCATCCACCACGGCCACACCAGCATTCACTTGAACTTACACCTAATCAGGAAAGGGCCATTGTATCAGGAAACTCTATATCTAGATTTTCTTGGCCTATGCTTATAATAAGCAGCTTCAGATGTTGTTTTGCTGTTGTTCAGTTGCTAAGTCACGTCTGACTCTTCGCCACTCATGGACTGCAGCACACCAGGCTTCCCTGTCCTTCACTATCTCCCAGAGTTTGCTCAAGTTCATGTCCATGGCGTATGTGATGCTGTCTAACAATCTCATCCTCCGCCGCCCTCTTCTCCCTCTGCCTTCAATCTTTCACAGCTTCAGGGTATTTTCCAATGAGTCGACCCTTCAGATAATTGTTATCATAAATTGAAACATCTAAAATAATTAAAGATGGACTATGTATCAAAGTAGGTTAATACAGTATCTAACTGAATTTTATTAAATGTAACATTTCTAGAGAAAAAAAATTTTACTTGCCATTTGTGGTGAAAAACTGTACTCCAAACATAATTTATACTTAATACATATTCCATATAATAGAACTCTCAACTTTACATAAAACTGTAAGAAGCATGATGGCAAGAAATACCACCTACCACTATCAACAGTACCACTACCACTACCAATGAATGACAGTAATATAATAATAAACAATAAGGACTATGATGTCAGGGATCATACTAAGTCTTTTGAATGTATTAATTCATTTAACATCCAGCAACCCTAGGAGGCAGGCTTAACATCCCTTTTTCACAGAAAAGGAATCAGCGTAGAGAGAAGGTAAAGACTGGCCAAAGTCACACGCTCAATAAGCCAAGAGGCAGGATGCAGAGACAAGCAGTGACAGGCTAGAGCTCTTTGCCACCAACACACTGCCCCCAATGCTTCCTGAAGCCAGACAGATGCTTCGCAAACAGCAGCACTTCCTTACCTGGGCACCGGGCTTCACACACAGCAGATGTTAAGTGTAAAATCAATGCTTGAAATTTTAAACTACTGCATTGACCTCTCTGGATGAGAAAATGTGCTAAAAACACTGCTGAAAAGTATAGGAGTAGATGGATGAGAAGGAAAGGGAGGTGGAGGAAAATCAGAAAAACTTTTGGCATGTCTGAAGGAAACGTCAGAAAGAAGGGTAAAGCGACTAGAGACTCATTCATTGAAAAACCAGAGACAAACTCATTTTGTGGGACAAGTGACTACAGAATATTGTTATGGGCATTTAAAGCCTTCTTTACTAGTTATAAGAAAAGTAATTTAAGTTACAATTTTTTGTACAAAATTCCAATCCCAGTAAATTTTTCTGTGTACCATCAGTAAGATAGGATTGTTGTTGTTTGGTCGTGTCCAAGCCTTCGTGACCCCATGGACTGTAGCCCACCAGGCTCCTCTGTCCCCAGGCAAGAATACTGGAGTGGGTTGCCATGCCCTCCCCTCCAGGGGATCTTCCAGACCCAGGAATGGAACCTGTGTCTCCTACACTGGCAGGCAGATTCTTTATACCACTGAGCCACCAGGGAAGCCCATAAGCTAGGATTAAGGTATATTAAATTTGAAACTGCTCCTGTCTCCAACAGGTATTTCAGACAACTCACAGCATCAAAATTCTTGGACCCAAAGGGGTTAAAAGCAAAACACAAGAAAGTCCAGCTCTAACTTCAAAGACTAACAACCACCAAGTCAGGCAAAACAGCAGGGATGATTCACAAAAGAAAGTCAAAGTAACTAACTCAGAGTGATCACTTAGACTCCTAGATGCTCTAGCCAGAAATAACTGATGCACGATACAGGACATAAAAAAAAAAGAGTTCAGGGCCCTGTTGTTAGGAGCTGGTGTTTTCTCATCAGCAACTTCAGCGCCACAGAGAAGGAGCTGAGTGAGGTCTGCATCAGCTCCCTTGCAGGGTCCAAGTCCAAAACCTCCCAGGGATAGAAGGCACAAGCAATGAAGGGCGGGGAAGAGGACAGAACACAAGCAAAATCTGGGATTGACAGGTTCAGATGACTCATTTTACAAATGAGAAAACATCTCAGGAGGTACCCAGGAGCACACTGCTAACGAGAGACAGCTTCAAGGTCAGAGCCCAGGGCCATTCTCGCAGTGGTACTGCAGCCTCCCTGTTCATGCACATTTTTTGGTGTTCTGAACATAGTACATACTTTCCTGACTACATTAGACTCTCCAGAAAATGAAAAACCCCGAGTTAATTTCCATTCTTGACAGAACTGCTCATGTCTCATTTCCCAAAGTGAAAACAAAAGGAGTACACGAGGACCTACTGTCCAGCACAGGACACTGGACTCTGTACTCTGTAATAACCTATATGGGAAAAGAATCCGAAAAAGAATGGATCTATGCATATGTGTAACTGACTTAGTCTGCTGTACCACTGAAACAACACTGTAAACCAACTATCTGCCAAAATTATATAAAAATTGTAAAACTAAAAAAACAAAAGCAAAAGGAATACCCCTATGATCTTACTAAGAAGACTGACTCACAAACTTAAACATCTTCAAAGCACAGCTATCCTAATTAAAAATTAATGAGCAAAGATTTGATGTTAAAGAAGATAAAAATCCCATTGTTACACTGTACTTCATATTTACGCATGACATCTATTCCAAAGCATCATGACATTGCTATGAACAAAGTGCGGAATAATTGTAATAATTAACATCTTATGGGCAGGGAAAGAGAAGTTAAATTTTTTGTTCAAGAGCATCTACTGGGATGGATAAGAGTGACTGAAACTCTTCATGTCCCAGGAAACCTTGACATCACTGACGACTTTACTGTATATTTAAAAAACATGACAAAAATTGTCTCAAGAAAAACAATCAAAGGAAAGTTAACTGGAAGTTTTAGGAAGTCAAAATCTGCCCTTTACTTTCTCCCCAAAATGCCTTGTAGTCTTAACATCAAGTCATCAAGTAAGTTGGAAATTTAAGACTGCTTCTCAAATCCATTTTAGTCACTTAAAAAAGCAAAACACTGGCTACAAAGCAATTTATTAGAAGAAGAAAATATACATGGTGCTTGTGTTAATGGACCACAATAACAAATCAATGCAAGGCATTTACTTTGCCATCAAAGTATCTGAGGATACTTGTAAACTGTTTTTTCCTGGTTCTTTACAAGATGTCACAGAAAGCAACAAGGTTTACCCCAGTAGGTATGGTTTCTGTATCAATGTGCACAGATGCTGCTTATCTCTGGAGTTTGCAAACAAATTGCAGGCACGATCAAGATTCTTTAACCTACTCCCCAGGGCAGTATGATAGGCCTTTCAGCCTTTGGGCTGGTCTTAACTTCTTTGCAGGCAGAGTGCACTGTGGCTCAGCACAAGAAACAGCCAAGACACATCCAAAGAGAGATTTGCATTTAACAGAGTAGGATATGGGTAAGCAATGATGACAGAAGAAACAGCAGCACTGATCTACCCCAAACACAGTTGTTCCCACCAACAGACAGCCAGGAAGCAAGGGCTATAACGCACCAAGCCCAGGACCAGGATAAAGGGTGGCGCAGGAAGACTCAGGAATGGGCCCAACAAGCAACAGTGGGTTGTACAGATGGGCAAGGAAAGCAGAGGACTCAGTGACTGGAAGCATCAAGTGTTAAGTGAGGCCATCCACTAAAAGGGATTCTCAACCCAGTTCAGGGAAGACGGACACGCTTGGGACCACGGATACAGACAAACGCAACACCTGCCTGAAGAGTAAAAAGGAAGAGGAAGAGGTCAAGCAGTCCCCACCCAGAGAAGATGCCTGTAATAGGATGTAAGAGGTGTGGGAAGTCCAGGGGAAGAAGGAAGAGACGGGTATGGAGGAAAACAAGGAGAACAGCATGGAGCCCCTGCTAGAATTTGAAGTGAAATCCATGAACCATATTGAGGGCACACACCAAGACATCAGTTACGCAACATACATGTAACCCACATTTCACTGACTGTCACTTCTTTCTGAAGCATCTGTTAGATTTTTTTTTTTCCCTGTATGTTTGCTGGTAGTTTTTAAGGCCTGTTTTTATTGCTCACTTGTCATTCTACTTACAGTAAAGATTAATAACACTGCATATGGTGTGTGATGAATAAGAAATCCAACTTCTATGGCACTAGGTGTAAAATTATGCAGTATATCCCTCTGAGTATGTACGAATCCTATTTAACATGAAGAGTTTCCTACGCAGGGAAAAGAAGCGAAACTTATTCATGTGTTTGTCATGCTCTGGTCTGCAAACAGGCTCAGAAAAGTAATCTGTGAAAATGAAAATTGTGTTACCCGACTCTACAGTCAAACTGAAAAATGTTATTTCAAAGTTACAGTAAACTTCAACTCATCCAAAATCTACTCAACCAAAAAGCCAAGATTACCATAATTTGTTTTGCTTTAATTCTACTTGTAAAAGAAGAGTGGAAAAATATTGAAAAGTCATGTCTGCCTTGCTTGGGAGAGAAAGAGGGTGAAATTCAACTTGGTGGGAAAAAAATTCGCTTACTCCTCCTTCCATTGTGAGACCTCTTAAAGAAAGGGGAAAGGGAAAGACCTGGAGTTAGAAAAGGTTCATGACTTTCAGATAAGGAAAAGGAGGGTCAGAGAAAGTTGTACTGCTCTGCATAACTTAAGAGCTCAGAAGTTTGGTTTTTGTTTTGTTTTTTTTTAAGTTACTAGGAGCCACTGAGGGATGAGAGAAGGAGGGTTAAGGTCAACTATGGGCTGCCAGGCATAGCTGTTGGAACCTGACAAGGGAATTTTTTTAAATATGGTCTAGTATTCCGTTTCAAGCTTTTGTTTGCTTCTGGACGTCTTTCAGTTTCCCTTATCTTCACAAAGCTAACTCTAAAGGGGCTTCTAATAAAAAGGAAGGGCAAGGGGTTGAGAGCATAACTGGGGAGGTGCCAAGGGCGATGGGACAGTCAGTTCGAGATGGAGCGACACAGCAGGGCAGCAGGCCCACTGTCCCCAGCCCCTGCCCAGCCCCAGGCTCCGGAGGGGGCTCTGACCTCTGCCCATTATTTTCAAAAAGGGCCCAACTGAACTCACTGGACTCTCAAAGAATAGGTTACAGCAGGTTTTGCCCTCTAAGAAGACAGATTTAAACCAAATGACATAGAAGCTACTATACAATGTCTTTTAAAACCAGAGCATTCTGTTAGTACAAGCCAAATTATCTATCAGTGACAAAGAAGATTTTCAAGATATATATATCCATGAGTGGCCTTCATCTCTTAAACTTGAGTAACAAACTACTTTTCCTGTCAGCTTGCCATGGACATGCAAGGGAGACGAGTTAAACAGCTGGCCACAAAGTATAACTTAATTCAACAGCTTTATTAAGAAAAAAATAATGTATTCTCTCCTTTCAAAGTGGGTGTGAAATTCAAAACTCATTAGATACAACAACTCTTAAAAGTTATTTTTGTTATACCTATGAGGAATGAGGGAAAATAAGGGAAGAATAAAATGAGAAAGACTAAAATAACATACACAGGGAGAATAAGATGAAAGGTAAAAAGGAAGGAAGTCAAGAAGTACAGTGAGGAAAAGAACCAGATGAAAAGAGAGATGGAGACACAGGAAAAAAACAAAAAATAAAGCAAAGTTAATGCAACCACTTTTTAACAAGTTTCTCAAAGTTTCAGCTTTCTCATCCATAAAACAGGCACAAAGAAACACTTCTCATAACTTCATCATCATTTAAATAATATTAATATATGCAAAAATTACATATAAAAATGCATACCATATACAGTCAAGACTAAGAAGTAGAAGCAATAAAGAGGAGACCTTAATATATAAAATGACCTTGAATGAAAACTGTCATTATGAACTTGGGGGTGTTCCCATGATCTCCTCTTGAAATGTTCAACTGACCTCTCTTTACAGGTGTTAACTTATTGAACTTTATTCCTGATGGAGTATTCATTTCAGTTCAGCAGTAAGAAAATTATTTTTCCAATATACATGGGTGAGGGTAAATGTAAACCTTGGTCCCTTGTGGGGACTAGTACTCAGATGGAAATGAAGATGAATCTTTTAAACGAGGGCCTTGAGGTATTGTAAAACAAAATAACATAAGTCATTGTAAGTCATCATCTGAATAGGCCATGTTTACTTTGCTCTTTCTACATAGCAGACACCACACTAAGGCATTTCAGATCTGTTTTTTCAAAATGTCGTAACAATCCTTTTAGGTAGGTTCTTTTATTAAGTTTATTTTACAAATGAGCAAACTGAGGACCCAAATATAAGTCACTTCCCCGGGGTCCCAGCAACAAAGGGGAAGTCAGATTTCAAGCCTGGCTTTTAAAAACCTATACCAAATTTCATTTTCTGTAAGTTTCTTTAAGTATCAGAGAAAGAATAAATTAAAGCCAGGAAAGCTTTACTACAAGCATTTTCAGTCTTTTTCTTAGTTTTCCCCCAAACAGCAAGTCTAATACTGAACATAAAGTAACTCTCAATTCGATTCATTCATCTAATTTCCACTAATACTTCTTAGATAGTGAGATTTTACGAAAGCAACACTTCGGGGTCTTAGTTTCTTCATCTGTAATTCAGAATGTTCCAAATGACGCCCCCAATTCTATCGAATAATAGAAAATTATTCTGCAACTCCTCCCACACCATCCCAGAAATCCTAAGGCAATAATGACCTTTTTCCTGTTGAAACATGGTGGAATCTCTGAAAACATGTCTTCTAGAACAGTTTGAAGAAAGCACCCACCTAAACAAAGCTTTCATTACCTTCAAATTTGCAGAAATCCAGGCCATGCCCTCTCATCCTTGACTTATATCAGAGCCCTGCTAAACTGTTAACTGTTACTGAATAAGAAATGTAAGGATTGTGCTCTTTTAATTAAATAAAAAATTAAGAAGTAAACAAGAGCTCTTTAGTCGTATATAAACACCTATACCAAACACTTTGGCTTTTATTTTCCTTGCACTAGGGTGTGCTATTCAGAATGAAAGTGCCAGCAGAACCTTCCTCAGTTGGCTGAGACTGTGGTTACCCTACTTCTAATAAACAAGGCGGCTTCCTGTCTCTGACGTCTCATTGCTCAACAGGGTTGAATCATGGCAGCGTGTGCAGCCATGACCCCTAAGTGCACTCATGCTAAAGAGTGTCTGCTTTGATTCACTCCTATTGTAGGAAACTACTTATGAGAGGACACCTCTTGCTTTTTGAATTGAAAATACTTGCATCAGTGAAGCTGAAAAGGAGCGAATTTCTCATGCTCAAACTTAGTATCTCATTATCTCTAAATTTATCTCCATTTGGTTGAGGTCGCTGGACTTTTTCTAAGTCTCCGAAGGGCCTAAGCTCTGCATACACTTTTAGACCATTTTAGAAGTGGTTAAAACAGCATCCGGTAGGTGATTCTCAAATCAAATATTCACTTATGCTTTTCTGAAGGATCTTCAGTGTGGGGGCCCATAAGCCAGAGTTCAGAATCAGAAATTTTAAATACAGTTCAGGTTATACCAAAAAAAAAAATCATTTACAAATGATAGATCTTTTTCTTAAGGGTTTCAGAGATACAATGCAACAGTACTTTCTCCCATGTTGGGGATGTTCTGTGGTTCTTTAGTGTCCAGCACGGTATTCAATTTGTTTTCAATATGCTAATAAATTATACATAGTTCACATCCCACTTCCTTTACTTTACTCATAAACCCCTACAGGACTATGCCAGCAGAAAGGGCAGGCTTTGCATTTCTGACCTTTCTGAGTTTAAACAAAAAGGAAAAAGAAAATAGAAATCTGTCTTGCCGTGAAGAACAGACTTGGACTCAGTGGGAGAAGGCGATGGTGGAATGATTTGACAGAACAGCACTGAGACATGTACATTATCGTGTGTAAAACAGGTGACCAGTGTGAGCTCAATGCGTGAAGCAGGGCAGTCAAAGTCAGTGCTCTGGGACAACCCAGAGGGATCGGGTGGGGAGGGAGGTGGGAGAGGGGGAATACATGTATACCTGTGGGCGATTCATGTTGATGTATGGCAGAAACCATCACAATATTGTAAAGTAATTATCCTCCAATTAAACTTAAAAATTAAATACTTAGAAGTATAAAAAAAAGAGAAATGTCTTGCTGCTCTATAAACGAAAAGGATTTCATCTCCAGCTTTACACCAGCACCATCTTCCTGACCCAGGGCCCCCGACTCTGCCGGCCAGCCCTGGTGCCTTGATATTGAGGCGTCGCTTCAGAGAACCTGGGAAGGCTAGAAACGCTCCCGTTCTCCTTCTGCCTGGGCTGTTCACAAGCCCTGGTGCTTGCTGGAGATGTCAGAGCCCCAGCCGGTGTGAAATGGTGATGCTGTCAGTCAGCAGGCAAATTTTCTGCTTCTGCAAAGCGCTCGCTCTCGGAGCGTCCTCTGTGCAGCACTTCCAGCTGCCTTGGAGCACCGTGTCGGGATATGAAAATAGCTCCAGCCTGATGACTTCACTAGTTCTCACAAACCGGCCAGTTGGCGGAACTCGCCTGCAGCCTGCTTCTGAAGTGAAGGCAGTGTTCCTTTCCCCAGCGCCCCCTAATATGAATATTTGGTTTCATTTTGACTCTGGAAGAAGTCTCTTTGCTGAGGTTAGAGTCAGACCTTAACACCAAAATTTCCAAATGCTGTAGGGAGGCCTGGATGAAAAGAGCTACTAAAAACTGACAGCCAAGATGAAATAACCTGGAGGCCAGATTAGTATTTTTCAGGCTCAACTTTAAGGACATCAGAGCTGCTTGGGGAATCAAGCTTGTATTACATAACACGTTCTCATTTCATTCATTTTTAGGGCCAGGTAGCTTCCTGAAGAACGTGTGTGATAACTAATAATCACCCACACTTTTAAAGCCCCATTTCTCATGTTTACTTGTCTTCTACAAATAAGAAGGCTGACAAGGTATCAAAGTAAGAATTAATCACCACTACACCTAATCAACCAAGGCTGACTAAAGTCCTCTACAAGGCATTTTCTGCCACCACGGCAAGCTTTTGCGATGAATGCTCCAACGGATTTCAAAATTAAAAACAAAAAGCACAAACATGCAGTGGAAAAGGTGATCTTTTGTATTCAATTACCAAATTTTCTTTTAATGTTTATCATGTTCCCTTATAGGGCTTTTTTACTTCCCTTTTCAGTAAATACAGGCTAGTAAGAGGCTATTCCAGAAGGAAAGCAGGAGCCGCTCACATCCCAGTATCATAACTCAGTGCTAGGTCTGCACTCACTTTGACTCTAAAACAGAGCATTTAGATTAACTGCTTCAGTGCCCTGTGGACACAAGATTTATGCCCAGAGGAAGAGCTCGCATAGGACTCCATGGATACCGAGCTAATGAAATAATGTGGTTCACTGATTTAAGACGGTTCCTCTAAAAGGGGTGCAGGAACTCGCTCCAAAAAGACAGAAAAGCACTAACACTCTACGCCCACTGCCCCTCAATTCCTCTCCCCTCTGTCAGTCACCAGTAGCATCTCAACAGCACTGCCATCTTGCAGCCATGACGATGTGACACCTCTCCACCAGCTCCAACCAAAACATCACAAAGGAGTCATCAGAAAACACATGGGCACACAGGTGACAGTGAATTATTAAAATGCCCTCTACTGTAGGATCATTTGTTCATTCTATAAAGTTCATTCTATAAATACATGCCGAATATGTAGCGTGTGGCAAGTATTATCTATGTACTGTCTACAAAGATGAATACTGACTTCAAGGCTTTCACTCTCTCAATCACTTTAGTTAGGTATTATAGAGCCAGGTGACCTTAACAAGATGAGACAGCCTGCTGCAAGGTTTTCCTTCTGTTAATGCAAAGATTTACAAAACTTGGTGTTTTTTTTTTTTAATAGTACATCCAAAGAAGTGTTGAATTCCCTTAATTATTAAAAAAAAAAAAAAATCACACAGGGATCATTTGGGGCATAGTTCAGGAAAATAACCATGAAAATTAAAGAGTTATGTCTCTCTCCCACAGAAGCTAATAAACAAAGATATAACAAGAGATTCTAAATGCAGAACAGTCAGTTATAAATGTCATTACAGACAGAATAACTCACACAGTGATGGAACAGGCTAAGTAGTTTCAGATGGTGACTGCACTAACCATCAAATTTTAGAATCATAAAGGACTATAGTTTGATCTAGTAAAAATCTTGTATTTTACTAGTGGTGCCTAGAAAAGTTATGTGATTTATACAAAGTCATGGAGGTGTTATCATTTCGGAATCAATATGCTTTATTTATCCTGTATTTTCCCAATTATACTACTCTGTTTCTCTCTCACACACACAGAAATACACAGTCACCTTATACTATGTGTCTGAAACATATACAAACATACAAAGGCACACATGCTTGCTTGCCCCCAGTTCTTATACACACACAAACTATATTACTCTGATTCAGACACACCACTGTGTTGAATTCATATATACATACACACATACATTACGCTACTCTGACACACATTTACTTGCATACACAAATATATACATATGTGCATCAATCACACTACTGTTCAGTTTGTTCTTACAACTTACTCACATATGCATCATATTACTTTGTGCCATAAACCCACACACACCCCTTATATTACTACTACTGTGTATGTGATTTATAGTCACACACTTCATACTGGCATATATACATACTAATAAAATTTAAAACAGTAAATCACCTTCATATTCAAAATACTATTTTTCAGTGTGAGAAATTCAAATGTTAAACAGACACTCATGTAACTACTTCAAAGTTGTGTGTGTCAGTCGCTCAGTTGTGTCCAACTCTTTGCAACCCCATGGACTGTAGCCCACCAGGTTCCTCTGTCCATGGAATTCTCTAGGCAAGAGTACTGGAGTGGTTTGCCATTCCCTTCTCCAGGGGATCTTCCTGACCCAGGGATCAAACCTGGGTCTCCCACTAACTTGAGAGGAAGAGACTTACGCAGGTAAATACAATGATGTGGAAATTCCCTGAGGCCATACGTATCCACTTGCATCCATTTGAATCCATTTTGCTCCTTGGCTCGAGAATGAGGATATTAGCATTGTTTCTGTTATACTGTTTTCCATCAAACTGGGTAAAGAATGGATGCAGAGCAACCAGCAACAGAGAGTAGTATTATATGCCCCTGCTTCAAGACAAGTTCCCAGTTTCTAAGCAATAAAGCAGTATTAGAAGTGATGTGGAGAAAGTATATGAGCAACATGGCTTAGGACCCCAGCTACAGAGTGTGACCTGAAGGAACATTGTCTCTTCTACTCAAGGGCTGACAGCCTGGAGAGCTCTGAGTGATGCCTCCAGATACACAGAATTAGGATTCTTTCTTACAGGAGTTATAACCAGCAATGATGAGGCCTTCTCAGGGACTTTAGGAAAAGAGGATGTGACCAAGCAAGAGACAAAAATAGAGAAGACTCTTCATGGTAACCAGCAGATGGAATAACTCATCAGCACATATAAGATGTCCCTGGGCACCCAGACACAGAAGGATTAAGGTAGCCTTTAAAGGAGGCTGGGCGTGAGTTGCAGAGACATGGACAGACCTAGAGACTGCCATACAGAATGAAGTGAGTCAGAAAGAGAAAAACAAATATCGTTTATTAATGCATATATGTGGAACCTAGAAAATGATACAGATGATCTCATTTGCCAAACAGGACTATGGACACAGAAGCAGAGAACAAATTTATGGTCACCAAGAAGAGAGAAGAAAGGGTGGGATGAATTGGGGGAATGGGATTAACATAGATATACTTTTATGTATAAAACAGAAAACTAATGAGAATCTACTATATAGCACAGGGAACACTAGCCATTGTTCAGTGGTGATCGAAGTGGGAAGGAAATCCAACAGAGAGGAGATATATGCATACATACAGCTGATTCACTCTGCGGCATAGCAGAAACTAACACCACACTGAAAAACTAACACCACACCAATGTGAAAACTAATTTTTAAAAAGGAGGCTGAAAGTCTTGCAGGAGCAGGCAGGGGTATCACAGGAAATGTGAATTCTGTGGATGATAGTGTCTATTCCTATCCACAGATGAGCAAGGCAAGTAGATGCAGAGATGATACTGAGAAAGTGAAAGAGAAGTGGAAATGGAGACGCCTGTGTTTGTGGGTTTCAGAGTGTCCTCTATTATTCTCAAGATGTCTACTGAAGCAGATGGTGAATATTTGAAACACTTGCTTTCTTAAGGTACTTGGCTCTAATAGTCTAATAGTCTAGCATGCTTTTCTTTATCCATAAATAATTGTCTTTTATTATGAAATATAGCCACTTCCAACTCATATACACTGCATACTGAAAAAGCCTGTATACTCAACTATGAGGCACTGCTTTTATGATCCTTTATATAGCAGCCTCAGAGTTTTAAATAAGATAGTGAAAAGAAAACACCAAGAATAATGGTAATGTAGTATATTTCTCTGGGTGTCAGATGGAAGAGTTTTCACCTAACATTGAAAAATCAAAGACTGGGAAAGTGCTGCTAAAACTAACAAGAGATTATCATACTAAGCAAAGTCGGTCAGAAAGAGAAAGACAAATATTGTATGAAATCACTTACATGTGAAATGTAAAATGTGACACAAATGAACTTATCTACAAAACAGAAACAGACTCATAGACATAGAAAATGATTTGTGGTTGTCACGGGGGAGATGGGTGCGGGAGGGCAGGATTAGGAGTTTGGAATTAACAGAGTTTTCAAAACAGTATATATAGGATGGATAAACTGAACAAAGTTCTACTGTGCAGGAGAATACCCTAAGATAAACCATATTGGGAAAGAATATGCATATATATGTAAAACATATCACTTTCATTATAACACAGAAATTAACACAGTATCAGAAATCAACTGTACTTCAATAAAATTTTTTTAAAAGACAGCACCATCACTCCAAATTTGGAATACAGCAATAACATGTCACTAGCCAACTCTTAAAAAAATGGGGCATTATTCCTAAAAAGGAAACACACAGCTTAAAGAAAATAACCTAGGTACTTTGAAGACCATTTTAAAGACCTTATCCATAGCTCAAGATAAACATTTGCCAGGGATTCAAACGATTAAGTCCTGGGTAGACGTTTAGAGGAAACAGGATCGGAGAGGACACATATAGCTAACTGCTTTTCAAAAACCGAAATGAGAGTCCTATCAAGGAGTACAAGGAAACCCTCAAAGATTAGTAGGTCAAGGACAAACTACTAATCAGGCCTGTCAAGAAAAAATTTGACAGTAACCTTACAAAGTCCTCCAAAGCCAATTAAAAAAAATGTTGCTTAAAAAGATAAAACTTCTGGAAGCAAAGTGAGATTTTCTGCAAAGCATGTAGCAATGTACTTTAGCATGAGAGAGGCAGAAAGAAACTGAATAACTGTTTCCTTGGTCTTTACCAGTTAAAGTATTAAGAGTATTGCAAATACCAATTCTGAAACAGAGAGACTGCAGGACCTAAATCAAAGACTGACACAGGCGTTTAAAGGTGGGTCTAAATCTAATTGTTAAGTAAGATGTAACAAAAATTCAACCGGCATTATCATACAGTTAAAGATTCATGGTGGAATTTGACAACTGTTGGCTCAAATGTAAAATTCTAATTACGGGCCTTCACTGGTGGCTTAGATGGTAAAGAACCTGCCTCCAATGCAGGAGACCTGGGTTTGATCCCTGGGTCGGGAAGATCCCCCGGAGAAGGGAATGGCTACCCACTCCAATATTCTTGCCTGGAGAACTCCATGGACAGAGACCCTGGTGGGCTACAGCCCACGGCATCCCAAAGAGTCAGACACGACTGAGTGACTAACAATGAACTGAACTGAATGACCTATAGGGGAATAAAATACAAAAAAAAAGAGAGGATACATGCATAAGTGAATCACTTGCTTTTTGCAGAAAACACATTATAACCCAACTATATTCCAATTAAAAAATTAAGTTAAAAAATTATCATTACAACCAACCATTGTGCAGAGGATGCAGTTGGAACAAGGATGCCCAAGCAGAAATTTTCAAAATGAAGGAGTTTCAAGTAGTGAAGAAAACAACATGCTGAGAGACAAAAACAAACAGGAATCGATGACAGAGTATTGCTGAGCACTCATTCTACTGCAGACCTATCAACAGACTGGAGCAAACCAAAGATCAGTTTTAAAAATTCCGTTTTACTGTGATTAAAGCAGGAGACAAATGACAGACAAACAGATATACAAACGCGAGGATGTCCAGAAGACAGGTGCTTCCAAGTGGTCTTATTTAACATTTTTTTAAATGATGTTGAGGACAGAGTGCACAGGAAAGCAGGCACATTTCTAGCCAGCCCTTTTAATTACCAAAATGCCAAGTAACTGAGATAACCATCTTTTCAGCATCAATCAGACAAATATGGTAGAAGGCTTTAAACCAACCTCCACTTAACCAACTATCCAGATGGACCAATGAGCCCCACTCCCCTTGTATAATAAGTCATACTGACTGATGCACCAAGGATGTTCCTCACCAGCAGTCTCCTTTTGGAGCAGAGCAAGCTAAGCATATATGTAGTAAGAGTAGTTTTGACCCTAAACCTGTTTATGCAGTTATATTTTAATAATGTGATTTTTATTCAATGATGTATCAAAGAAGTGAAATTGGAGCAGGAAAAGAAAATTTTCATTTTCTATGAAAAATACATTGCATGTTTTCAAGATTTTCAAAGCTTAGTCCATAATAAAGTAGTAATTTCTAAAGCTGCCAGTGAATAAGGCATGGACATCATAACTGTACAATGGGAAAATATGTTTCAAAGGCTTTTAATTTCACTTTAAGAAGAAACAAATTGGAAATAACATACAATTCACTACTGGTTTTGATAAGAAAGATAATACTCAATCCCATTTGTGGGTTCACACTGAAAGAAAACATCTTGGTCTTACAAAAAGTCTGTAATAGAAAAAAAATAAAAAGTTCTATGCCTAAAATATTTTAGATATCTATACATCATGTTTATGTCTCTGTATTTTAATAACTTTTCTGACCTACTGATCAACTATTGACTCTTACCTCTTTTGTGAAGAAAGTCTTACTGTTCTTACTTCTTTTGTGAAGAAAGTCTACTATGTAGCAGGCAGTAAAATAGAGACTGTGAATACAAAGAAGGTTTTAGCCTTCCAGTGAATCACAGTTTAATGGGGTAGATGGATGTGCTAACAGAAGCAGCTACCTGATATACTGTGCTTATTTGCTCAGTCGTGTCTGACTCTTTGCGACCCCATGCACTGTGGCCTGCCAGGCTCCTCTGTCCATGGGGATTCTCCAGGCAAGAATACTGGAGTGGATTGCCAGCCCTCCTCCAGGGGATCTTCCCAACCTAGAAATCGAACCGGGGTTTCCTGCACTGCTAGGCGTCACACTGAGTGTCGTAAACAAACATGAAGGGTCAAAACGAAAAAAACTCAGTCTAGAGAACAGTAGACTGAGTTGATAGGGTCAGTAAGGCTACAGTTGAGGCCTAAAGCCTGATTTCAGGTGTTGGGTGCTGGTTAGGAAGGCACAGTACGACACAGCCCATGTGACGAACCAGATTCACACTAGGAAACACCAGAGGAACAGACTTCCCAAAACTTCCCAGAACTTCCCAAACTGTGGGAAGACTGAAAAGGGAGAGCGGGAGGCCTTGTCGCAAAGGACTAAGTTATTTAAGTGTCAGACCATGAATTGTGGGGAATCGTTACATGTGAAACAAAGGAATGACACCATCACACTCGTATTTTAGCAAAGGATCTTTCCAGTTAAGCAAAAGGATGGAGATAATACACAAAGGAAAGAGACCAGTGATGACACGAGGTTATAAAAACAGTCTACTAAAAATCATAAAATAACAGAAGAACAACATTGAGAAGGTAAAATCAGCCTGACATGGTGACTGATGAGAGATGACAGTGGTGAGTCAAGGGTAGTTCCCAGGTTTAGGGATGTAGCACCTGGTGGTCAAAGATTCCTTAATAAAAACTGGAATTTGCAAAGCAAAAATAGACACAGACACAGAGATCGAACATATGAATACAGTGAGTGGGGGGAGGGAGAAGAGATGATTTAGGAGATTGGGGTTGACATATATACACTATTGATACTATACATAAAGCAGGGAACTAATGAGAACCTACCGTGAGCACAGGGACCTAGTGCTCTGTGGGGACCTAAATGGGAAGGAAATCCAAAAAAGATGGGATAAGTGTTTACATATTGCTGATTCACTCTGCTGCACAGTAGCAACTAACAGAATATTGTAAGACAACTATACTCCAATACAAAATTAATTTTTAAAAATAAGTTAAAAAAGAAAAACAGGAAATGCAGGATTAAAAAAAACAAAGAATACAACTATGGACACATGGTAAGTCTGAAATGCCACTATACAGTCAAAAGGAGATATTTGTGCTTAGTAGCAGGTGCATCAGCTCAGGACCTTGAGTTGGAGTTATAAGATCAAGAAGTGCAAAAGAGCTCTTTAAGAAACACTCCTTCAAACGAAGTGAAAAAGGAAGTGAAGGCACTTCTTAGAGAATGGAAAAACATAAAGGAAGAAGTTGGCATCCTTAAGATGATATATCCTTAAAGATTTTCACAGACAGAGGAGCTGATGAAAACAGTCACGGGGGACACAGACGCGGGGCCCCGACTGAGCAAAGCCAGGACACAGATTCTAAGATGCCAAGGTCAGGACAGCCCCAGTTCATATAAGTCACCTGTCTCAGAGCAGAGAGAAGGAAAGGTGAGAGAATTAGGCTGTAGTAAGACCATAAACTGGTCAAGTGAGAAGCTGAGAAGTTCTTGATGCAGAGACCTGTCTTGGTGACACAAATGTTAATCCATGAGGGTGAGTATGGCATTTGTTTGGGGAAAAGGAATTGAGAAAGGAAGGCAATGTAGTTTTAAACTCCCCTTGTGTGCAATGCTAGGGCCTACTGAGACGCTGGAAGTGGGTTTGTAAAATTTCCCTGATAAATCACTTTGTGAGAACAAAAAATCAGTTTCAGGTGTTTATGGAATCACGGGTGGTAAGTTATAAATAAACGTAGGAAATGTGTGCCAAGGCACAATGAACAACTCATAGAAGATCTCTCTCTAGGGACACTCTTAACTCACAGAAACACATTTTAAAATTTTAAACATTACCAAATAGAACTAAAAATAAAGCAGATATTACCTTTGCAGAGTTGTGATACTCGTTACAGTATTAACCACCATACCTTATTAAATATTGCATGTTAAAGACAATATCTACTTAAACTGAATGCTCATGAGAATGTGAGAAAGCCATATAGAATAATATGGTGTCTTGGCCTAGAAACAGAAGCCAAATAATCTATAGAGTCGTACCTGTCATGGATGCTCTAACACCACCTGTCTACCTAATCCTGGCCTCGGTATATTCGGGAATATCTCATTAAAACCTGAGAGAAATATGCCTAAGATTTAGGAAATGAAAAGTCACCATTTTGTAAGTCAGGTAGTAAACCTACATAAAATAATTCCTTAATCTGTAAGACAAAGTTATTTTTAAGTTACAAAAATTAATAGAAAACTGAAATTAATTCAACAGAAATAAGTAGTAATATAAAGAAGCTAAGTTGTCAGTGGATTATTTTATGGGGCAAGCACATTATGGCATTACAAGAAAACAACACCTCCCTTGCCTGGCCACAAATTTGACCCTATACGGTGATTTTTCTTATTTTAAATAAATGCTGATTGGAAAAGTATGAGAAACTCTACATGTATAAACAGAAAAATGTAAAATGCAATATAATCTAATAACATTTCTTAAATCTTCTTTTCCCCTGGAACAAGAAAGCAGTATCTCATTGACACTTAGATTACAAAAGTACAGAAAGCAGGAGCAGTATTCAAAACTCGTTGTTGTTATTCAGTAGCTAAGTTATGTCCAACTCTTTTAGACCCCCCCAGATTGAAGCATGCCAGACTTCCCTGTCATCCACTATTTCCTGGAGTTCGCTCACTGATGTCCATTGAGTCAGTGATGCCATCCAACCATCTCATCCCGTCATCCCCTTATCCTCCTGCCCTCAATCTTTCTCAGCATCAAGTAGTCATTGGACTCATTGGACTCTTCCAATGAGTCCAACTCTTCGCATCAAGTAGTCAAAGTATTGGAGCTTCAGTATCAGTCCTTCTAATGAATATTCAGGGTTAATTTCCTTTAGGATTGACTGGTTTGAGCACCTTGCTATCCAAAGGGGGCTTCTCTAGTAACTCAATTGGTGAAGAATCCGCCTGCAATGCAGGAGACCCCAGTTCAATTTCTGGGTTGGAAAGATCCCCTGGAGAAGGGATATCCACTCCAGTATTCTTGGAATTCCCTTATGGCTCAGCTGGTCAAGAATCTGCCTGCATGTGGGAGACCTGGGTTCTATCCCTGGGTTGGGAAAATCTCCTGGAGAAGGGAAAGGTTACCCACTCCAGTGTTTCTGAAAGCATCAATTTTTTGGCACTCAGCCTTCTTTATGGTCCAGCTCTTCACATCCACACGACTACTGAAAAAAACCATAGCATTGACTCTATGGACCTTTGTTGGCAAAATGTCTCTGCTTTTTAATATATTCTCTAGGTTGGTCATAGCTTTCCTTCCAAGGAGCAAGCATCTTTTAATTTCATGGCTGCAGTCACAGTCTGCAGTGATTTTGGAGCCCAAGAAAATAAAATCTGCCACCATTCCCACTTTTTCCCCATCTATTTGCCATGAAGTGATGGGACTGGATGCCATGGTCTTAATTTTTGGAATGGCGAGTTTTAAGCCAGCTTTTTCACTCTCCTTTCACCCTCATCAACGAATTCTGTAGTTCCTTGTTGTTTTCTGCCATTAGGGTAGTATCATTTGCATATCTGAAGTTGCTGGGTATTTCTTCTGGCAACCTTGATTCGACCTTGTGATTCACTCAGTCTGGCATTTCACATGATGTACTCTGCATATAAGTTAAATAAGCAGGGTGACAATATACTGCCGTGACGAACTTCTTTCCCAATTTTGAACCAGTCTGTTGTTTCATGTCCAGTGTTAACTGCTGCTTTTCCTGCATACAGATTTCTCAAGAGACAGGTGAGGTAGTCTGGTATTCTCATCTCTTTAAGAATTTCCCAGTTTTTTGTGATCCACAAAGGCTTTAGTGTAGTCAATGAAGCAGAAATAGATGTTTTTCTGGAATTCCTTGCTTCTTCTATGATCTAACAGATGTTGGCAATTTGATCTCTGGTTTCTCTGCCTTTTCTAAATCCAGCTTGTACATCCGGAAGTTCTCGGTTCAGGTATTGTTGAAGCCTGCCTTAAAAGCTTTTGAGCATTACCTTGCTAGCATGTGAAAAGAGCACAATTGTACAATAGTCTGAACATTCTTTGGCATTGCCTTTCTTCGGGATTGAATGAAAACTGATCTTTTCCAGTCCTGTGGCCACTGCTGAGTTTTCCAAATTTGCTATTGACTAAAGCACTTTAACAGCATCATCTTTTAGAATTTGAAAGAGCTCAGCTGGAATTCCATCACCTCTACTAGCTTTGTTTGTAGTAATATATCCTAAGACCCACTTGACTTCACACTCTAGGATGTCTGGCTCCTCCTTATGAACCCTTAAGTTTTTGCTAAAAAAATTTTTACTTTGAAATACAAGTTTATCTGGAAATAAAACAGATGAAAGCAGATCTATGTCACTTACCTTGTCCCCCAAATTATATTTCACCTTTATTATTTTACCTTTATTATTACTTAACTCTTTGCATATTATCATGCATTTCTTTTCTACTGTGAGTACTAATAGAGTGTCTGGTATATGAGAGTACTCCCTAAAAAAAAAAAAAAGACTGAAAGTATGATTTTCATATAAAGTAATGAAAGAATGCTTATTTTTTTAAATGCATGAATGATTCTTGCCTAACCCCTAATTTCTACCATTTCAAAGATCTTTATAGAAGAAATATAAATTATGTACACAATCACCTTAATCATCTGCAAGATAATAAGTCAATCATATATGAAAATAGCACACCATAATATAATGTAAGCTACAATGTTTTAAATATTCTTAAATTAACCAGAATGTGTGTCATGCACTTCTCTGGCGTTACTAACAATTATCTAGCTGATACGACCATGGTATTTACTGATTATTAACTGATTACTCCTTTTTTTTTTTTTGTAATATAGGTGTCCTTGTTTTTCCAGTTGCTTTTTACTTACAGATGCCGATCTTATGACTTGAAAATACGAGATTTTTAAAAGGAGTCAATTACCATGGATTGGGGGTAGAGGAGTCGTGTTACAGGCAGTCGTGTTGACCTCTGCACTTCCGCAAACCTTTCTGAGACTTTTTTGAGGAATAGGAAGTTCCAGATCCTGCTCAGCATTGCTTAAGGAAATGCTTTGTTCAGGCTGATTTTTAGAGAAAACACTCAATAAGTATGCTTGTTCCTCTGAATTCAGCTGCACCAGCTGCTGACTCAATGACACTGAAATTAGGAAGCTTTGTTCAAACAGCGGCCACACAGAAGCTCCTTTGGTATATGCCTAGCTCCCCAACAAACAAAAGTCTTTAAAAGGCACATGCCAATCCACACCTGTCCAGAGAATAAACTCTTTGCAAAACAAAATAAACAAACCAAACAGCCCAAAAAGAAAGTGTAGAAGTTGACGGGGGGGAACACAGTGTGAGGGAAAATCTCAACAACTAAACATCATTTCATTTATAAAGTAAAAGCAGAATGCATTTCTTCAAATATTTTCCTAAAAACACGTGTGGCAGGTTCCAGCTTTAGAGATCATTATTCACTATTGCATATATAAATTTAATAATGCCAAGAATGGGAGCAAAGATTCAACCAGGAGGAATGCCTTGTTAAACTTCGAAATTTTTCTTTCTTGCCCCACGTGACAAACCCATCACAAGCACCACAGCAAGATACAAAAGCCAGCAACACACATCCACTTACTCTGATTCATGAGGTGTTTTCTATATGCTGAAAGGCTGGAAACGCTAAAATTAACTGAGTTTTTGTATTGTTGTTGTTGTTTTGTTTGTTTGTTTTACAGCAGTGATTGTTGTTGGTTAGTAACTAAGTCATGTCCGACTCTTTGCAACCCATGGGCTGCAGCCCGCCATGGGTTTCTGTCCATGGGATTCTCCAGGCAAGAATACTGGAGTGGGTTGCCATTTCCTTCTGCAGGAGATCTTCCCAACCTAGGGACTGAACCCACATCTCCTGCATTATAGGCAGGTTCTTCACCTGGGCAGCACTCTGCTTCCGAACTCTTAAGGGTATGTGTGAGTGCGCGTGCTTACATGCAACACAGCCTGGGCTCACATGCACACACAGGGAACTTTATTATTCGAAGCACTCTTTTTTTTCCGTAAGTAAAGTCAACTCTAAAATAGCCTAGCAACTGTAGGGAATCACAGGAGAGATGATCAACCCAGTAAGCATGTATTAACTACTAGAGAAACAGACCATGCCTCCTCTTTTCCTGCTCTCAGGAATGAAATACACCATAGGGCTGAATGCAAGGCTGGCTTTTCAGACCAAGTCCTTTAGAGACAGACACCTCTCATTTTCAGCTCCATCTTCCTCACCTCTGTCATCTGACTTGACGTTGAGAAAACCCAAAACTCAGTTGCCGGTAGGACCCAGGTGTTTGTGATACATGGAGAAGTGAGACCTCAATCACCGGTCCTAACCAACTCTATCCTGATGACTCAAGCCTGGCTAGATTTTGGGGTGTTCCTGAGCAGCGAAATGAGGAAATGACAAACGATGCTTGGAATGTTCCTGGATATCAAAAAGGCATAATTTCCACAAAGGATCTGAGGCACTGCATAGCAGTATGCCAAGAGGGCTCAGCTGTGATTCTATTCAATTCAACAAATATTTATTATGCATCTTTTGCCAACTCAAATGTAAGAAGGACTCCAAATTGTATTTATATCCTCAGGGTATAAAAGAGTGCTGGAACAGACAGTAGGCACTTAATAAATGTCGAAGGAAAGAAGGAAGGAGCTTCCACAGAGCAGACATCTGCTAAGTACGGAGGATATGAGCTTCAAAGGTGTTGCCTAGTGATTTAATCAGGGTCCCCCTCCAACTTTTAATCTAGCCTTGATTGAATCAGTTCTTTCTCTTAGGCTTCAGACAGACAGACAAAAGGGAAATTGTTTTTTAAAAATGTTTTTGACAGCATGAGTCTAAAATAGGTTTTAATCCTGGCCACACATGAAAATCTCATAGGAAACTTAAAATCTGCCACCTGGGTACCAGGCCAAAATTAAATTATCAATTAAATTACAATATCTGAGGAATAAACGTACTAGTACTTTTTACACTCATGTGATTCTAAGCTGTATTCATTATTGATAGCTACTGCCTAATAAATAATGCTACATAAGGTTTTCTGCTTGGGGACCCACTGGGAATGATACACTAAAACAGAAATCTAACCATGTGTGTGTTTATAGCTCCTACAATAAAACATGAAAGGTATTTGTTTAAGCAAACATTGTTCATTTCACCTTCCTGACCAAAACCTTACAAAAACAGGAATAGAGAATCTTAAGTCAGTGAAATAACAAAAAAAAAAAAAAAAAAACAAACTTTTTTTAAAGGCTGGGCATATAGTAAAAGTTTTCAGCTCAGCATACTGGCAAAAAAATCTCTCTAAATAGCTGAGAAATAATTACCGTATAATTAAAGGATTTCAAACATACGATTCTGACATTAATTTAAAGATTACTTTTTACGTATACTTTTTTTAAAAGCAGCTCTATTCATAACAGCCAAACACTGAAAACCACCCGTATGTCCCTGAACACTTCTACTTTTAAAAGTAGGTTTTCTATGCTCTAAAATTAATTGTGGTTATTGTTGCACAACTCTCAATATGCTAAATGCCACTAAGTTGCATACTTTAAATAGGTGAATTATACGGTATGTGAATTCTATCTCAATAAATCTGCTTTTAAAAAAGAGAAATAAGTAGGTTTATTTTCTCAGTTATATTAAAAATGAGTTTTTTCATAGTTTTATATAGACTTTGGGTGTTATACAAAGTATTAGTATAAATCTTATTTTCTTTTTTCATATTCTCCTAAAATCGAACGTACATTCCATACTGAAAGAATTCTGGCTTCAACAGCTTTTAAAAATCAGAGCCTAGAGCAAAAAAATTTTAACTCCAAGTTAACACTGCAATACTGAAATTAATGATATCATAACTGGGGGCCAGGGAGTGAAATGTAATTAAGTTATTAGTGAATCACTAAGTGTGATGTTTGCAAATGAAACAGGCCTAAACATCAGAAGGCTCAAATCCTAGCTCTGACTAGGGTGAGTTTTCTGAGTCAAATTACTCAAAGTTTCCTTAAAAATTTTAAGTCAGAAACTCCTTGTAAGAATAAGCTAAAAAGCAATATTTAAGAAACCATATGAAAATTGTTTGGTGCTTGAAAAAATAGTGTTGAAATGATTTTGGCTTTCTTACAAAAAAAGAGAGAGGACAGAGCTGACAGAAAGACTATGACTTTCTCCAAGAATCTCTCCAATTTTGTTCTCCACCCACTTTTTCCTGTAGCATCATTTAAACTGCCTAAGTTTTTCTTGTCTATGTAACTTCTCATCTCTAAAAGAGAGACATACATCTTTTAAGCAGTTATTGAACTATAAAGTCCTCTACTCTGAAAATAAATGCAGCTGGTGAAACAAACTAGGGACTTGCTTCCTTCAGCTGCCTTTTGGACCCGGGACAATACTGTGTACTTTTATAATAGTGCAATTATATACTGCAAGTGGGTTCTGTGTGTTTGCTCTGTGGTTTTTTGACAAGAGTCCAGACAGCTAGGGGAAAGGGGAAGAGCTAAAAGGAACGATACTGAAGGACAGAGGAGTTACAATAACCAGAAGGGCAGACTGTCACAGTAGTTCTTATCAGGAAGGGCCCATCTTTACGGTAAAGGAATAAGTCCAAAATTTCATGCACAGAATCGTAACTTTTTACAAGAATTAGTCTTCTCTTTTAGAAATCCCACCACAGTGAAGCTCTGCAAATTAATTGCTCCCATTCCAAAACAAAAAAAGTTACACTTATCTCTAACACATATAATTGGTATCCCCCAAAGATAAAAGCCATATTGTTAAAAAGGTTTCTTCATTGAGAATTAGAAAACACAAATATATGGAAATGTTTTTAAAACTTTTGCAAACATTACTGAAAACCATTATAAAGCATAATTATAAATGGTCATAAATGTAATTCTATTATTTAATTGAATCATCAACTCTTCTGTAAGGATAAATTATTTCTTGTATTAAATTTCCCTCACTGTGTGATAATATGGAAATACACATACCCACAGATGTGTGAGCTGCTCTCCTGTAATTAATGATGCACTTTTATTCTCTATTATTGTATGGAAAACATTCTGACACAAAATAAATGAAGCATAATCATTCAGAGTAATGATTCGCATGTACTTATTAATGATACCAAATAGCTTTTCTGTTCTTTAGTTAAATTAAAACGTTACTCAGAATCGTAAGGGCATCCCTAAATGAGTGTTTTCTAGGTTTTCATTTTTCCTTATGGAAATGATCTACCCTAACCCGCCTGCCAATGCAGGAGACATAAGCCATGTGGGTTTGATTCCTGGGTCTGGAAGATTCCCTGGAGGAGGGCATGGCAACCCTCTCCAGTATTCCTGCCTGGAGAATCCCATGGGCAGGGAAGCCTGGTGGGCTGCAGTCCACATGGTCTCAGAGAGTCAGACACCACCGAAGCAACTCAGCACACACACACCATCACTGGATACAAGTTCCAATCGCTTGTAAAATATACCGCTATTTTATGTGTAAGAAAAAAAATGGTCAATTAAACTAGTATAAATACTAATTTGCCTTCAGAGATGTTTAAATGTGTGTGAGGAGCACCTTGGGGGAGACAGTGTCTAGATACATGGCATTCTATTCCCAAAGTACTCAGTAAATGTTCATTAAATAAACATATTTTAAATGCTGCAACAAAATATTTTCAAATCTTTTAAATTTGAAACAGGCCAGTCACACACACACAAAAAAAAAAACTATGATTTTGCTTATAGGAGATACCTAGAGTAGTCAAATTCATAAACAAAAAGTAGAATGGTAGTTGCCAGGGGCTAGGAGGAGAAGAGAATTATTGTTTATGGGTACAAAGTTTTAGTTCTGAAAAAAGTTCTGAAGATAGTGGTGACAAATGCACAAAATCTGAATATCCTTGATGCCCTGAACTAATAAACAAAAGTTGGTAAGGTGCTAAGCTTTATGTGCATTTTATCACCATTAAAAATAACAATAAAAGTATCTTCATAAGAAAAAAAAAAAACAGTATGTAAAACAAAATCACAAAACAATGAAAATCTTAAACTAGAAAGTACCTAAATGCAACCTAGCCAATTAGTTAACCTGATAAGGTAACTAATTTCTCCTTAGAAACTTCTATTTTTGAAAAAACACAGTCTTTTCTTAATGAACTAAATGAGAAAAGTTTCTATTCTCTAACTGATTCCTGAAGCTGGCTTGGTTGTAGTATCTGAAACACAAGTGAAGTGAAGTTGCTCAGTCATTTCCAACTCTTTGCGACCCCATGGACTGTAGCCTACCAGGCCCCTCCATCCATGGGATTTTCCAGGCAATAGTACTGGAGTGGGTTGCCATTTTCTTCTCCAGGGGATCTTCCCGACCCAGGGATCAAACCTGGGTCTCCCGCATTGTAGACAGATGCTTTACCGTTTGCTGAAATAGTGGTTTACACATTTACTCTACCATCAGAATCGCCAGTGGGCTTTTAAAAGACTTCCTGACACTTCATACCCATTGGGATAGCTACTATCCAAATAATAATAATAAAAAAATAAAGTTTTGGCAAGGATGTGGAAAAACTGAAACCCTGAACTGTTTGTAAAATTATACAACTGATACGGAAAACAGTGTGACATTTCCTCAAAAAATTAAAAAACAACTACCATTTGATCCAGCAATCCTACTGCTGAGTATAAATCTAAAAGAACTGAAACAGTTTAGAGAAGATAGTTGTACACACCACTGAAGCACTATTCACAGCAGTCAGGAAGTCAAAACAACCCAAATGTCCAGTGACAAACGACACACAAAATGCGGTATACACATCGATGGAATACTATTCGGCCTTGAAAAGGAAATCCTGTCACATGCAACAATGCAGGCGAAATTTCAAGGCATTATGTGAAATAAAACAAGTCAATGACAAACAGAAACAGACTGCTGTTTACCACAGCCTGAGATATGGAAAAAATGAAAAGTTGTTTTAATGGATATAGTTTCAGTTTTGCATGATAAAATTCTGGATATCTATTGCACAAACAATATGAACATACACTACTGAACTGTATGTTCACAAAGACTTGGATGGTTTTTAAAAAGCAATCAATCAATAGATTTCCCAATCGCTATAATGAACCTACTGATAGGTTTCCTAGAGACTGGGTTAAAATATTAACATGTGTAATGTAAGAAACCAAAACCAGCAAATGGAGATCAAGTTTATCTGTTTCCTAACTCAAAGTAACTCAAACACAATGGCAGCCACGCAAGCACTTCAGTTTGTTTTTAACAACTTTTCATGGGTGTATGTAAAATATGTTTTATAATGGAAACTAATCATCTTGAAATGATCATTAAAAATGGGTAAATTTTAATGCTGATACTGATAATAAAAGACACAAAGGAAGCAACTTCAAAGTCCCTCCACAACATTCCCTCTTCCCATCACTGCACTAATATCAATGGGTAGAGTCCAAGTCCCCTGACAATATCTGCCTTACAGTTTTTGTTTACAAGAACCTAATGTCTTCTACTGGGTCTGTGGAGCCCAGAAAACCTCTGGTACCCAACTACCATCATGGACTGATCTTGAAGTAAAAGAGGCCAACACAAAAAGCCTCACAACCTAGCTCTGACAATTAATTGTTAGGTAATCTTGAGAAATACACTGAACCTTGATTTATTTCATGGATATTTCAGGAAATATATGAAATATATTGAAATATTTGAAATATCCATTCCAAACAACAGTCATAGGTTTATTATGAAGATTCACTGGAATAATATGTGTAAACCAATTAGCACAATAAACAGTACAAAGTAGGTATTCAGTAATTGGACGACACTATCATCACCACTGCTTATCAGTTATATTAAAAAATCACTTTAAGTACTACAGAGTTCAGCACCAATCACTCTATAAATGCACTGGTTCCTGTTTCTACTTCTAAAATACAATCTCAAGGATCAAATCTAATATTACGTTTTTATCTATGTTCCTTAGAGTTCATCACATAGCATTAAGCAATGAGTAGTTAGTTGATCAACTCAACCTTCACTGGACAGGTAATAATTATGGATTTGCCATGTACAAGGCACCATCCCAGGCACGGTGCACCAATCTCCACCTCTGAGTTTATAATTTAGGCTCAATAAGATCTAGTTCATTCTACTGAATTATTCACCACAACAGCAGAAACACATACATATCATTATATAAGGCATGGAAAGCCTCCTTCCATGGATTTACAGAATCTGTTCCCTTATTCCACTATCAGAGAATAAGTTACCTTATTTAATTATTATACTAAATCCATCTGTATAGTTTATAGAATCTCATATTCCAGCAACCTCAACCACTGGGATCTGTCTAAAAATGAAAACTGTCTATACATGCCTCAGAGCTTATAAGACAGTCAATGAGAATTTTTTACCCTAATTAAGAGTATTTTATAGTAAAATTTTTGATACAACAAAAGAAATTCATAAAACCATATTTATACATTATGCTGTAAAACATTTCAACATATTCACGGATGGTGCTTTCTTTTCAATTCTAGAATCACCTTTTCTCATGTAAAATTTCTTCTAGTTAGGAAAAAAGTGTAAGTGAGCTAAAAAAAGAAATGTCTTAAAATTTCACAGTGTACTGTATGTAACCAAGAAACAGCTTGCATGCTAAAAAGTTGGTCAATAAATAAAAATGCACAATTTTGTCCATTTGTTCAGGACCATCCTTTGTTCCCCGCCAACCCCAACTCATCACCCCCAGTCCAAGATCCCCCACTACAAGCTGCCTTAGACGTCTACCACTCTACCAAATACCCAATGTTTTTAGCGGGGATGAACATGCACATATTTTTGTAGAAGATGGGTATCTAGTTTGCTATTTCTGGCAAAGGACAGAGAATGCCCAAGGTTGTCAGTACAACTTTTATGTCCTGTGATTTAACTGGACCTTTAGCAAGTACAAAATATTTCAAAGGAAGGAAAGGATTTTTTTTTTTCCATGACTAAATAAAGAAAGCCAGAGAGGATTTTCTGAGGCAAGAGGACACTGATAGAATTCCAGCCAAGAGTTTACGTGGATACAAAATTTTGAGAAAGGGACATTAGAAAATAATTATTATTTCTGCATTAAGTAAAGCAAAATAAAACAAGTACAGGCAAAGAAAAGAAAAATAGTTCCACAAAGATAACAATATAAAACTAAAACATAAACAGCAGTGATGGAGACAAAAAGTTTAACTTTAGGTATCTGACAATATGGAAATGGTTTGGATAACCCACACAGAGTACATGGTGGACCCCTGTGTATGCTGGCTTTCAAAGGATGTGGCTCACAGAACAGGCTTTCTTTCCAAATCAATTATTAGCTGTTTATAAAAAGCAACAATAATTTAGACAGTCCAACTGATCTCATTTCAACGAACATTTCTTGAAAACATTTGTCATGTATGAAACTCACCGAGATATGTAAATTCATGTAAATTCAAGTCCAAGCTGTGTTTTAAGTAACTCAGACCATTTATTTTCAAAAGTTTGTGCAGTTCATGATGAAATAAGTACGAAGTTTGACTTTATTAACTTGATATGTTCTGTGTATCAAAAAGAGTTGAATAATGGTAATTTCATATAGTTCAGCCTGATATGATACCTATCACTGAAAACTAACAAAATAGCTGTGAAACAGAAGTCTAGGCAAAATACCGTGAACATTACAAAAATTCAGATGCAAAAGAAGAGAACTCATTCCCTTTTGACTTTGGAAAGCAGGACAGCTTCTCAGAGCAGATGGCATATGAACTAGGAATCAGGTTTTGAGAGCTGGAATAGTTAGAAGAGGGAATATAGTGGGGAGGAAGTAGCAGATGGGAATTTTAAGCTGAGGAAAACCAAGAACATACGTGCAGGATCAGAAAGTGTAACAGAATAATTCAAATGGCAGAATCATCTATTTTTTAATGTCAGAGAACAAGTATGGAAGGTTCACTGTTAAAAATTTACATTCAATTCACTTCATGAATTTGATGTTATATCTCATAATCCAATTAAAATTTTGGATTATGAAACATATATAATGGTTTTCTGATAAGCAATATAAGGAAACTGAAATGAAGGTGTCAAGTCAATCACTCCCTATAAAAGGGCTGCAAACACTCTCAAGTTCATTGAAGTCTCAATATAACACAATATACTACAAGCCCCTTGCTTTGCTTCAAATACAGCAAAAGCATGCATTAAGATAATGCTGATCTATTCAGTGATGGGCAACAGATTTCCCCTTGACGAGTATCCTTATGGATGCTTCTGCTTCAAACATCAGGGCTTTAGAGAGGTACCATTGGATTTAAAGGCCAAGTTCTTTCCCTCACTCCACTTACAAATCACTGCAAGTAACCATTATAAATTTACCATGGCACTGGCAAAATTTAATAATCACAAGAACTTACTGAGTGCTTTGTGGGAATACTGGCTTTTGCATGGTTATGAGGATGACAATGAAATCTAATCTACTGCTCCATTACACATATTATTCTTAGCCACAATAACATTGTTCCGTTTAAGCTTTAGGACTGTATTTAAATAGATGGTTTAGGAAACAATAAAGCCTAAAAGAATACTGTAGGTGTATTTCAAATTTAGAGTGAGTAGGAAACATCAGGGGAATTTTATCTACTTGATCAAACAATCAGACGTAATCAAAAAAATTTTGTTGTTGGAGCCAGCAACAAAAAGAGGCCAAGAAAACAGGGGGCAGGAATTTTATTAGAGAGTCTGTGAGCTAATAAGAATATGAATCAAAAGACACAGAAAAAGACTTTTAATTATAGTCTGGCTGGTTTTTTTAAGAGAAACATTTAATGCCACACAAGTTATACTGTATAAACACTGGACACAGGGGGTATACTACATATTATGACTAGTTAAAGAAGCAGGACCCAAGGGGTACATTACGTATCATTACCAGTTAAGAGATGAGGAAGAATGGAGTTAAGGGACCAAGTAAAGGAGAAATGAGACACACACGGAGATAGACAGAAAACACCAAAGCAGCAGGAATACGAGAGAAAAGCACCTACAATCAAATCAAGGTGAACACAGAACAACCACTCTGATGTCTCTCTCTCTCCAACATCTTTTCTAAGGACTAACAGATGTCTCTTTTACTATCATGAACACACGCAAAAATGGAAATACCCCATCATCTGCCCCAGGGGGCATGGGAAATTATGGTAAGGGCTGAACAGAAAAATCCACAGTACAGAGGCACCTTTCCAACTAAAGCCCATGACAACGTTAGAGCCTCCAACAAGAAGGATGGAACTAGGACTCTTGGAATGAAATGAATTATTTCTATTATTAAAACCACTGGGAAAATATCAAAATATTATGGACCGATTGTTGCACAAACACTTCAGCCTGAAAGAACACTTGCTGAACAGAAGTTCTAGGAGGTGACCTTGACTTGTGAAATAAAATTACAAATTTCAATAGTCGTAGCTCCACTTAGACTTTTAGGTTTAGAGAATGAGACTATGAATGTTTCCATAATAATATTCTTCCACAGTTTGATATCAGCTTCGCATTTTCTTTCTGACAGTCAAGTCTGGTTGCAATTTCCAACGTAGAAGGGGTAGGAGATGAACAAGAGTGTTTCCAGAATTAGATGTAAACTCAAACTTGGCAGCGAGGAGGCTGCATGTTCTCTAGAAACTGAGTCCTGCTCCTGCGTTACTGCCTGTGGGGACTTTAACACCTGAGTCCTGGGGGTCCTGGAAGCTTGCAGGCTTCCCGGATGCTGAAATGGTCCAGGGTCTTTGAGGCCGAGTGTGAAGGTGGTGGTAGAAGGATCTAAGGAAGGCCTAGCACCACACAGAGACATGAAGCAGCAGGTGTGGCGGGAGCACCGGAGCCCAGACAGGAACCCTGGCACTGCCCCCAGCTCTCATCACCAAGGCCTGACTGCCTCTGGAAGCTTCCACTGAAACACCACATCCGTACAGAGCAGGACTCAGCGAACTTTTCCCGTCAAGCACCAGAGAGTCAATATCACCTCCGCTGTGAGCCAGAGTCCACAGCAGCCACAGACAATACCTGGAACAACGGGGCAGCCATGGAGCAATTAACACTGTATTTGCAAAAACACATTGTGGGTCTGGCATCGACTTCATGCCTCTCCCAAGTTATTTTTCTGGTAACATTCTCAACGGTCTTATTTGAGGGAGCCGACGAGTCCCTGCAGCTATTGCATCATTTGGGTGAGATGTAATAGTAACAAGCATTGCTGTGCCTGGCACTTGCTATAGACCAGCGTGTGTTGTGTGCTGTGCACAATCGCTCAGTCTTGTCCAAGTCTTTGTGACCCTATGGACTGTAGCCCACCAGGCTCCTCTGTTCAGGGATACTGGGTTAGGTTGCCATTTCCTCCTCTGGGTCATCTTCCCAACCCAGGAATCGAACCTGTGTCTATTGCATCTCCTTAACTGGCAAGTGGATTCTTGACCACCACATCCCTGTAGGCCAGACACAGCACTAATGCAACACAGAGGTCACAGGATCCTCCCTGACCTAACTACATCATCCCTATTTCCAGGTACTGGGTTAGCCAAGGGGTCACTCAGGTCTTCCAGATGTTACAGAAAACTCAACAAACTTTTTGGCAAACCCAATACAAATATCACAGCAGGCTTAAACAGCACAACGATTAAGTGCAAGATTTTTGTGACTGATCCATGGCTGCAATTTACTACCCAGCAGGCTTCTAACTTCAGAGCCCACCTCAATCAGTAAGGAGCTGGCAAAAATGCCCATTCCTGGGCCCTGACTACAAGAGGTTCTGATTGAGTCACGTGGGGTTAGGCCCAGGACTCTGAACTTTAACACACACTTCTGTTCAAGTCTGATGAGAAACACTACAATCCCATGCATTTTCCAAGCAAAAGGCCACATTATCCGTGCTGGATTAGGTGAGAAACACTGCAATCCCATGTATTTTCCAAGCAAAAGGCCACGTTATCTGTGCTGGAATAGGTTTTAGCAGTGCCTGCTAAAACCGTAATTGAAGAAAATGATTAGCCTCAATGAGGAAAACCTGAAGTACATTTTAGGCTAAATTTTACTTTCAGCTTGCTTTCTATTTTTTATGCATTAATATTATGAAAGGTATACCGAGCTTTTAACATTTCATATAAACACAAAAGTGGTTTAAATTTTAAAAACCAGTTTTTGCTAAAAAAAAAAAAAAAAAAAATTACATAAGCTAAATAAATCGCTGACATTTTAAGCACAGGGAGAAGTTCATGATAAACTATTAGCATTTCTGCTTTAAAAACATAAACCCATTATACCTCTCTCCCGCAACCTCCAAACATGTAACATCTAGTACATTCTACTTATTTGCCCCTGAGGATGCTGAAGAAGTGGTATGTCATTGTTTGGCAATAACTGCACTTGGAGTTAATGCTGACCTCACAGCTTGTTGAGTAGGGAATAGAAAGCCTGGCCCAAGACACGAGTGCAAAGCTGAAGCAGCAGCTCTATGAATTCTGCCATCAGAAGCACATGGGACAGAAGCCTGACCACCAGCAAGAGCTCGTGATTTGAATGTTGACACAGGTACTCTGTCAGAAGTTATGTAGGTCAGAGATAAGACAGCAGAATGGCTTCAAAAAAATCCTGGCAGGATATCCTCATCTCTGAAAGCAGCTGATGTCCCTGGGCCTGAGGTTCCCAGGAAACAGTCTAGAACCTTCTGTATAAGCAATCTCACAAGAGCAGAGCTGTGGGGAGTCATGTAGGATGGAGTGGGGGGCTCAACATTTATACAATACATATCCAGGCTCCTGATATGAGCCAAGATACACCCTGAGTGCTAGGGCTAAAACACTGATTAACACATAATCCCTGTTCTCAGGAAGCTTAAAATCTGACAGAAGTCAATTTCCTAGCTCCAGTTTGTGCCGGTTTCTGGCCTGTCATGAAAGTTCCTGAGTCTCTGGGTTTTTTATTTGTAAATTACGTTCTTCCAGTGTTAGCATCAAATGAGAATCTCTACAAAGTACAAATCACTGACTTCCCTGGTGGCTCATTTGGTAAAGACTCTGCCTGCAGTGCAGAAGACCTGGGTTCCATCCCGGAGTCAGGAAGATCCCCTGGAGAAGGGAAAGGCAACCCACTCCAGTATTCTTGCCTGGGAAACCCCATGGACAGAGTTGCCTGGTGGGCTACAGTTCATGGGATCGCAGAGTCAGATACAACTGAGCGACTAACACACTATAAAGTGTAAGGTACTAATATATAATGAATTGGTGTTTCTCAGTGCATTGCACAGAGGAAGCCAGACCTGGGCTGTCAAGGAAGCCCCAGCTGCAAAAAGGAGCTGCCAGATGCTGCACCCAGGTGCATCCTCAAGAGGGCAAGATCCAGGCTGGTTTTACCAGTACATGCTGCTGCTTTGAAACTTCACAGGGAGGAGACATTGAAGGAGGGGGTGATATCCTATAGCTGCTGCTGCTAAGTCGCTTCAGTCGTGTCCAACTCTGTGCAACCCCATAGACAGCAGCCCACTAGGCTCCCCCGTCCCTGGGATTCTCCAGGCAAGAACACTGGAGTGGGTTGCCATTTCCTTCTCCAGTGCATGAAAGTGAAAGTGAAGTCGCTCAGTCGTGTCCGACTCTGTGAGACCCCATGGACTACAGCCCACCAGGCTCCTCTGTCCATGGGATTTTCCAGGCAAGAGTACTGGAGTGGGGTGCCATTGCCTTCTCTATGGATTGGAGACAAAAGTATGGTCCTGGGCTCCATTAACACCAGGGGACCCTAAGAAACAGGAATCTGCTGAAAGCTCCACGAAAGATGGTGAGATCAGGCCCAAAGGCCAAGCAACTCTTAGTGCTTAGCAAATCTTCTGCTCAGAAATTTGACTGAGGATAAATACCATCCTTCAGAGGGATTTAATCTACCATAAAAACTACCGGACTAGTGACAATGCTGACTGCAACTTGCTGTCTGCTCTAGTTCACCAAGGACAAAAAGAAAATGATGAAGGCCATTCAGCAATCAGAGATGGTCATTAGGTGGTACTGTTATGCAGATAATTTGATTTATAAGAAAGAGCATATGGCTGGGACTCTGATCATCGAGATTACTATGTTTCTAACGCCACTACAAAGACCTGCAGCTTTACGGTCTCTCCATGGCTGCATGTGTTTTTCTAGTAAGTTCAGGTTAAAATATTAACTCTCCCATTTTTACAAGATCGTGATGATGACCAGATAGGATGACAAATGTGAAAGCATTCTAAAGTGTTAAAATCACTCACAAGGAATTATATTTAAAGAAACAAGTTTTATGCATATGGGTATGTCTGAAGACAATAGGCTTTAATTTTCTGAATTGTACTGTGAAAAACTGTACTGTGCTCCAAGCTAAGAAAAAAGAAACCTGTGCAATAAATTACTGTGCTACCTGTAGTCGAACTGTGCAATTATCATTTGTAAAATTCTCATGCTCTAATCATCAAAAAAAAAAAAAACAATAAAACCTTAAATACAAGTCTAAGCTTAATTTCCATATAATACACCTTATCTTATTCATACTGCAACACATTCATTGCTTTTCAGGTAAATGGTGGAGTAAATGAGTCCTATAAACACACACACACACACACACACACAAAAATTAAAAAACACTTCCAAATAAACAAAAAATTAGATAAAATGTTAAGAGAAAACACAGTAGGTTCATGAACACAACAGACTCTGTCATCACACTGTAAAAATAGGTGTTGGTGTGCTCGCTCTCCAATCCTTACAGGAAAAAAAAAAAAACTTTGAAATATGACAGTAGAAACTAATTGATATCCCATTTTATTTAATGTGTGCACTTAAATAAACCCATGAAGAAGAATTAGCATCAATAACATGCTAAAAGTTACAGCTAATCTAAACTAGCCATTTACTTTGTCAACAAAGGTCCGTCTAGTCAAAAATATGGTTTTTCCAGTGGTCATGTATGGATGTGAGAGTTGGACTGTAAAGAAAGCTGAGCACTGAAGAATTGATGCTTTTGAACTGTGGTGTTGGAGAAGATTCTTGAGAGTCCCTTGGACTGCAAGGGGATCCAGTCAGTCCATCCTAAAGGAAATCAGTCCTGAATACTCATTGGGAGGATTGATGCTGAAGCTCAAATTCCAATACTTTGGCCACCTGATGGGAAGAACTGACTCATTTGAAAAGACCCTGATGCTGGGAAAGATTGAGGGCAGGAAGAGAAGGGGATGACAGAGGATGAGATGGTTGGATGGCATCACTGACACAATGGACATGGGTTTGGGTAAATTCCAGGAGTTGGTGGTGGACAGGGAGGCCTGGCGTGCTGCGGTTCATGGGGTCGGAAAGAGTCAGACACGACTGAGCAACTGAACTGAACTGCAACTAGCCATTTAAAAATAAACTATTTCCAACAAGGGAGCTTCCTAAGTGGCACAGTAGTAAACAATTTGCCTGCCTGCCAATACAGGAGACAGAAAAGACATGGGTTCAATCCCTGGGTCTGGAAGATCCCCAGGAGTAGGAAATGGCAACCTGCTCCAGCATTTCTGCCTGGAAAGCTCCATGGAGAAAGGAGCCTGGAAGGCTACAGCTCATGGGGTCACAAAAAGTCAGGCAGGACTAAGCACTCATTATTTCCAACAAAGACATCACAAGAAAGCTATAGGTTTGTAATGTTTTGCGAATATTAATATAAAATCATCAACAAAACATAACCAAACAAAAGTCTGGCAACATATACAAAGAATTACATATCATGACCAGTGGGATTAATGCCAGGTATGCACGGTTGGTTTGATACATGAAAATCAATTTTATCAAAACACTAAAAAAAAAAACACACACACACAAAATACATATCAATAAATACAGTAAAAGCATCTGACAAAATTCAATCCCCTTTCATGATAAAAACTCAACTAACTAGAAATAACTTCAACATGGTAACGGGCAGCCACAAAACACAGACACACACACACAAATTACATCATACTTAATGGTGAAAGGCAAGCAGCTTTCCCCTGAATCAGGAAGACTAAAAATCCTGCTCTTGCCTCTCCTCTTCAGTATTGTACTAAAAGTTCTAGCCAGAGTAATTAGGCAAGAAAAAGAAATAAAAGTCATTCAGATTGGAAAGGAAGCAGTAAAACCAACTTTATTCACAGATGACATGATCCTGAATATAAAAATTCCTAAAGAATTCATTTTAAAATTAGAATACAAGGCTGCAGGATACAAAATCATTATACAAAAATCTACCATATAGATTTTCTATATACCTGCATAAACAATCCAAAAATGAATTTTAAAAAACATGTCTACTGGTAGTTAATAATATGGTACTGCATATTTGAAAGTTCCTAGGAGAGTAATTCTTCAGAGTTCTCATTGCAAGAAAAATTAATTTTTATAACTATGTATGGTGAAGAATGTTTAGACTTATTGTGGTGATCATTTCACAATACATACAAGTATCAAATCATGCTGTACATTTGAAATTAATATAATATCAATTACACCTCAATTTAAGAAGAAAACAATTCTATTTATGACTGCATCAAAAATAATAAAATACTTAAGAATAAAGTTAACAAAAGAGGTACAAAACCTACAGTATGAAAACCATAAAATACTGCTGAAAGAAATTAAAGACTATCTGAATGAACAAAGGAAAAAAAAAATCCCATGGTCATGGTATCTTACAGCATATTAGCCACAATGGGCATCTTAGAAAGAAGCTTCCTCACCTGAAAGGCTGCCAGGAGCCAACTTCTTCTCATTCTACAAGTAAAAACCAGATGCCTTCCGTCTCACTTCCACATAGCTGAGGAGGAGCCAGACTGATGTTAAAGCCAACACAGAAAGATAGATACATCCTTGATACTGTTGAGACATTAAACCAAACTAATCCTGAAGACCTATCTCCCTGTGGACTTTCTAGGATCAGATCAAAGCCCCCTTTATTATCAAAGCTAGTCTGAGTTCATTTTCTTTACTCCTAATCAAACACATGTTAATTGACTAAATCAGAGAGTTAGGAAACGCTAGTGGATAAGTGAGGCAGAAATATAATCTTGAAGGCAAGTATCGAAACAGCTATTTTTGAAGAAAGGCAAAGCTTCCCCCTGGTGTACTGAATCACATCTCCAAGTTCACTCAGAACTCTATGCTCAAAACTTTTTCCACCTCAAAGATGTTACCTAAGTGTCAGTTTCAGAAATGCCCTCGTATCAGTTCCTACATAATCTAGACCACTACTAAACACAGAATCGAACTCCGTTATCAGCTCTGCCAGAGTCCCCCTGTGAATGGCCTCTCTCAACCACCCGACCCTGGAACTGCAGAATCCTGTTTCCTCTCTCCCTGATGTTTGCACTCCCAGAAGTCAAAACAACCTTCATGAAATGTTCTTAATTCTACCTATTTCTTGCATTCTAAAACACCCTGATTTTACTTTAGACCAGAATTTTGACATTTTATCTAGTCTCCTCGACTCTAATTTCTCCCCATTAAACTCAATCTGCATGCTGCTCAGATGAAGCTTTCCACATTAACATTTCTACCATGCTGCTGCCTTCCTGGAAAACTTCCCTCACCAACTGCCAAGTACTGCCTCATAACCTACCACCACCCCAGTTAAGGGCCTGCTAAAGATTAAACTCGGGGAAGTAATGGGATTGTCTGCTTCCTTTGCTTCACTGAGGTACAAAAAAGTCACAATGGACATCATCAGGCGGCTAAATCATCTTCTGGGCACAGAATGGGAGCAATACACCCAAATTACGAGACAGAAATGTCACTTTTGATCACTTGTCTCCCACTTTTTAAGAAACCATTCAGTTATTTGTTTCACTTTTCCCAAGCTTCTGCTCTTCCCTTATCAGAAACAGGTCTTTCTTCTTTCTACCACCTGTATGAAGAAATAATAGTCAGTGTCCCTTAACTCTTATAATTACTTCCCATTTATTAATCAATATGTTTGACATGACTGCAGCCATGAAATTAAAAGATGCTTACTCCTTGGCAGGAAAGTTATGACCAACCTAGACAGCATATTAAAAAGCAGAGACGCTATTTTGCCAACAAAGTTCCGTCTAGACAAGGCTATGGTTTTTCCAGTAGTCATGTATGGATGTGAGAGTTGGACTATAAAGAAAGCTGAGCACTGAAGAATTGAGGCTTTTGAACTGTGGTGTTGAAGAAGACTCTTGGGAGTCCCTTGGACTGCAAGGAAATCCAACCAGTCCATCCTGAAGGAAATCAGTCCTGAATATTCACTGGAAGGACTGATGCTGAAGCTGAAACTCCAATACTTTGGTCACCTGATGTGAAGAACTGACTCACTGGAAAAGACTCTGATGCTGGGAAAGATTGAGGGCAGGAGAAGAAGGGGACAACAGAGGATGAGATGGTTGGATGGCATCACTGACTCAATGGACATGAGTTTGAGTAAGGTCCGGGAGTTGGTGATGGACAGGGAGGCCTGGCATGCTGCAGCCCATGGGGTCACAAAGAGTCAGACACGATGGAGTGACTGAACTGAACTGACGTTTGACATGGACACACAAATTGAAAACCTCTCCAACTTTTCACGGAGATTCCACTGTTTCCTTTTCAGTCACCTTTGCTGACATTAATGTCCAAAATAACACGACAGAAAGAATAAAGAAATTAAAATACAGAGGCAACAGATGTGGGCGAAGCTGGAGTTCCATTTAATGAAAAAGAACTTTGTAAACTATAAATCTCCATAATATAGTCATTATCATTTGTTTGCAAATAACTTTAAAGAATTAGACTAAATTAATTTTCAAAAAATTCTTTTCAAAGAACTGCAGCTCTAAAGTTGGAATTCCAAAGTTTTCAAAAACATGGACAGAGGAGCCTGGTGAGCTGCAGTCCGTGGAGCTGCAGAGTCAGACATGGCTTATAAACTGAACAACAATGCTATACATATATTTACACATATAAATACACACATACACACACATATTGGGGCTTCCCTGGTGGCTCGGATGGCAGAGAATCTGCCTGCAATGCAGGAGACCTGGGTTCAATCTCCTTGGTTGGGAAGATCCCCTGCAGAAGGGAATGGCTACCCACTCTGGTATTCTTGCCTGGAGAATTCCATGGAGAGAGGAGCCTGGTGGGCTACAGTCCATGGGGTCACAAAGGGTCAGACATGACTGAGCTACTAACACATTTACTTTAACACACATGTGTATATATAAGTACACACACACACACAGAGAAACAGAAAGTCAAGTTGCTGCTATTAGTCAATCAATCATATCCGACTCTTTGCACCTCCGTGGACTATAGCATGCTGGTCTCCTCGGTCCGTGGGATTTCCCAGGCAAGAAAACTGGAGTGGGTCATCACTTCCTTCTCCAGAAAAAGTTAAGAAATGACTGTAAAAATATATACAATGAAAGGGACTATAATTCAGTACATTATACCTGAGGCCTATTCCTCTAGATAGGTAAAATAAAAATTACAAACTAGCATAAAGGAGCATTACTTTGGTTTAACAGCAATTTACTATTTAAACCACTCTGCTTCAACATAACCTACCAAGTAAGAACATGAAAGTCATTTCTTCCTTAGAGAAGCACTAGTTTTTCCAAATTTGTCAAAGTATACTCAGGGGGATTAGTGAAAAAAATAATTTTTTTAAAAGCCTGGGGATAACCTATATTTAAGTTACATAAACATGTATTCAAAAACTTAAATCAGTATGTTTTATGGATTCTGACGTATATAATCTTATATATTTTATACACATCTTTCATACAGACATGCTATACTATTAGTTGTCATACACAAATATATACACAGCAGAAAATTTTTTAAATCCCATTTATTCAAAGTATACTTTAATCCCTTGACCAACAGATAGGAAAGCAAAGGACAGTGGTTTTATTATTAATAACTATAAAACAGACATATTTAGAAAACTACAGCCTCTGGCTTTAAAAAGCAAGTGTACATGCCTTTGTGAAGGGAAGAAATGATCCGAGCACCACAGACTTCCCGAGCGAATACACTTTCTCCTGAGATCACATGGTCATCTCCTTCCCCAGATGTGCACTTCCGAAGGGAAAGGACTGGGCCAGGAGTCCCCACAAGCAAGCACAGGGCTGGCACATAGAGGGGGGACTCAGTAAAAATGTTTATTTCCATAACCAGAAAGACTTTAAGATCTACTGTTCTACGGACTTGGCTGTAGAAAATTAAACACCTCACATAAGTAAACTATTCTACCATCATTCTACTCATTGTATGGAGTACTGTTTCCTTTCATTTGCTTTATACTGAAATACCTTTCAGATTTCACAGGAAACTTCAATTCTATTTTAGATTTCTGAAATGTGATCAATAAAGTCGGCATTTCACAGGCTCTGATCATACGCCCTCCAGCCTGAAAAGTGTACATTTTTCAAATCCCCGGGTAGAACAAAAATCAGTTCATTTCCCTTTTTTCAGATTCATATCTTTCTTGAAATGTGATTGAAAACCCCACATGGGATTTCAGATTAGAAATGTCAGGAGGTTATGACAATAAAACTGCTCTCAGCAAAATCTCAATTATCTAGACTCCTTCAGGAAGAAGTCCTCAGAGATAACTGAATTTCTGTTACAGTGAACAGTTTCAGTGCCACTGTTTTTTACTGTAATTTTTAAAAGACATCTTTATAAAAGCTGCACTATCTATTACTAATTCCTTACAAAAACTTGGGGTTACCATCTTGAACATCCAGTTACCGAGAGGAGTGACGTGTGCCATTTCCATATCTGATTCTAGAACTGCACTGTGTGTGTTGGGATGCCTTCAGCATGGTACTGTGACACTATCAAGGACACAGTTACACACACACACACAAACACACCCTCTATCTCTTACACCTTCACGAAACCTTCTAGTGAAGGTAGTGGCTTCCCCTCCCAGATCCCTACCACCTTCCATCATATCACGAGCTAGAGCTTCTGGTCTGAAGAGGCTCAACTTTAATACACACATCCTGACCAGTTCCTTTCAGTTACATTAACGTGCTGACAAGGGCTTGGAAGCTGTTCCTGGAAGCTTTCTTCTTCTCCTCCTTTTAATTATAAAATTTAAAAAGTTTTTATATGAATTGGGGGTACAGAAAGGTACTGAGCTCAAACTACTTCAAAGGTTTGTCCACTAGATAGACTACAAGAGTTCATCATTCTATCAATAATTAAACTCTAAGCTGCATCATATATTACGTTGACCTTCCTCTGTACCTGCTGCCCCTTTTCACACTGGCACTCATCACAGAGTTCAGAAAATCAAAAGATGCTGAGCAGACTGTACTCAGTTACAGGAAAAAAAGAAGTCGCCCATTTCTCCAACAAAGAAACCATATAGGCACCAAAGATTACAATCGCAAAGAACCTCAATCCAAGTTTCACAGAATCACCTACTATGCAAGATGTATTCTATTCTCCATAAAACACGATCATTAAAGATTCAATTATTTAACTTTCTCTCTGAAAAAAAAAATGTTTGAAAGACAGAAACCATGACCTAGGATTTCCTTAAAGCTTTTTCAAACCAGTATTTGTAAACCCAGTCTGTTTCCTAGGAAACTCAGCAGGTTATACCTGGCACAAGGAAACTCTCCCTCTGTCATTTCCCTTTTATCCTTGGTTCATATATGTGGCTGCAGCCTGTTAGAAAGAAAAAAAAATTACCTTCTAGTATCAGTGAAATGAGAAGGGAACTAGAATATCACTTTCCCAGCCTGCTTCTTCTCCTGGGGTAGATGGAAGAACAAACAGAAGAAATCTGTCCAGAGAGCCCCAAAAAGCTAGAAAGCACTTTGTGATCCAGTTCAGTAAGTGCCCAACATAGTTTGGGGCATTTACCTTAACTCACTTTGTGAAAGGTAAAACAAAACATGTTTAAAATCTGGATTTATTAGAAACCTTGGGTCAGACATTTCTGAGTTCAAATTCCAAATCTCTTTTTCTGCATGAGTTCACTTTACTTACTTAGTTTACTTCTAACTCTTAAAACAGAAAAAATACATTGCTCATATTATGGTAATACAAATTCAGTTAAAAACGAATACAAATACCATGTTCAGAAATAATTTTGTCTCTGAAGACTATCTAAGCACTACAATTCAAACATGGCAAACCTGGGAGTCTGCCAAGGACTTTATACTATAATAAAATAAGGGTGTGGTTTTAGGGTGACAGGCTTTTTTTTCCTCCTCTCAAAGGATTTATAGGAGACATGGCATTTTCAGAAAGCACAATGGAGTATATCATTTCTACAAACATCTGCGAGTGAACTTTTTAACACTGAGAAAATGGGTAGTATGTATTATACTTCTTTGCCAGGTCCACAGTACCTGGACTTTTTTCTTTCATCGACAACCAAATACAGGAGGAAAACGGAGACAGAAATCACAACATGGATGAGTTTTAAACACAACTGTAGAACTTGTTTGTTGTTGTTGTTTAGTTGCTAAGTCATGTCCAACTCTTCTGCAAACCCATGGACTATAGCCCTCAGGGCTCCTGTGTCCATGGGATTTCCCAGGCGAGAATACTGAAGTGGGTTGCCATTTCCTTCTCCACAGAGCTCAAACAGTTTTAAATTTCAAAAAGCCATTATTAAATCACAGTAACGTGTAAAGCATCACAACCCTGGCCCGAAGATCCAAACACTACATATGCTGTTGAGAGTTGCTGCTTAACAAGACTCAGACGCTATATCCCAACATTTTTAACACATTCTTAAGTATTTTTCCAAACATTTAACCACACAGCATACTTTAAAATGTTATACATATATTCATGTGCTTTGATGATTTAAATGTCTGCAATTGCAAAGCGACTTTTCTGTAAAGCAACACTTCGTATTTCTCCATAATACAAGCTTCAACTCTATGAAATGCTCTTCCACGTAATAAAAGCTCCAACTCGAAGAAATGCTCCCCAGATACTTTTTTGAAATATTCCTTTTTACTTACAGGTGCATCTACTGGCCCACCACACAGTGAGTCTGAATTCAATTTTCCATTCTCTCCCTTTTCAAATACATAAAACTCCAAGAAAGTAACTAAGAAATGGAAACACCCAGCTAAACTAACTTTTACAGACCCATTGAGCATCTACTACCAAATGATAGTTAAGGCCCTGTAAATTTTCCTCTGTCCCACTCACCTCCTCAGATCCCAGAAATCCTGATTCCATGACTGGAACTGTTTTAGCCATTATACCAAAGGAAATTCTGCTTGTCAGCTTATCACTCACAGATACAGCTGAACTTACTGCTCAGATTCTTGAAATTAAACACTGACAAGAGAACACTGCCTATTACACTGACAAGAGAACATTGCCCATTTTAATTAAGTGTTAAAAATGGTCCAGGTAATTACTAACCACTGGCATTGCTTACCTCCTGGCAAAAGCTTTGGAGTTACAAACTGTTATGCTAATCAAATAATAATTATTATAATTATTATTATATAACTACTATTTATATAATATATAATCATATAATTTATTTTTATAATGTATTTACATTGCTTCTATAACTATATAAACTAAATTTTAAATTGTTATGATTGTGCAATTCATTATTGTTGTTATTATGACCACTACCATCACCCCCAAATCCAGAAGCACTAAGACCTCGGGCACAGATCTTTGACTTAGAGCCAGGAGAGCTTAGTTTCCGTCTGGGCCCCTGGCTCTATTGCACTCAAACTCCATAACCGAGTGCAAGTCACTTTACCTTTATCTACAGGAGACAGATGCTTTCCAAAGCTCCTTTAAGCTCCCATTACTCTCCAGGGCTCATGCCCTGGAGACCTGTATACTGAATAATGAATGGCCGTATAAAACCTCATACATGGATTGTGCCAGGAGAAAGGAATGCACACTTCCCAGATAGTCAGTCAATACCACAGAAAAGAGCCATTATATAAATCAGACCTTGGTAACCTTTGTTTTTGAATTTTTACGCAAGGAGTCTTCATCATTGGCTTAACAATTTTTAGAAAATATTTTGCTAGCTAGTTCATGCAGCACTCAACTATTATTAAGCAATTATGTTTAATTAGCAAACAAGTAAACAAGCTCACCTGGGACACTGCTTATTTTAAATCCTTAAAGTGAGAATATGCTATATGCCACAAGCCCTGTTTTATAACACAAATGAGTGACATTTCATTAACATGTGTTTACTTTCTGAAGCTAGCAAAGGCTATTTTTATGACTTCTTTTCCTGCTGTTGGATTTATATTCCGAATCATTGTTGTTCAGTCACTGCGTTGTGTCTGACTCTCTGCGATCCCATGGACGGTAGCCCGCCATTCTCCTCTGTCCATGGGATTCTCCAGGCAAGAATACTGGAGTGGGTTGCCATTTCCTTCTCCAGGGGATCTTCCCACATGAGAACTGAATCCACATCTCCAGCTTGGCAGGTGGATTCTTTACCACTAACCAACAGGGAAGTCCAAATTCCTATTAGTCTATAAATGACTTTAGAGAAATCTCTTTGCCTTGGGTCAAGCCCCATAAGCACATGAATCCTTTACAACCTTGCTCAGAAACATCAGCAAGTCCCTTCCAACTAAGCAAAAAAAAAACCAAAACTGAATTAATAAAAATAGCCTTCTGACCAACACTATACCAAGATCATCAAACCAACACACTGGTCTCGAACTCAGAGACTGCCACTCTCCAAATCATTCCTCTAGGCTGGCCACATATCATATTCACACCACAAATACCAAATAATTCACTTGGTAAATCTTGTAGGAGAAAGAAGTCACTAATACAGGGTTACCAGGGAGACACTTCCAGTGTACATCCTCAACATTCTTTCTTTTTTGTAAAATTCAGCTATTTCACCCTCTAGTCATGGTCCCATAATGAGCGGAAAAGAGAAAGCATTAGTCTCTCTCAGTTGTGTCTGATTCCTTGCCAACCCCATGGATTGTAGCCCGCCAGGCTCCTCTATCCATGGAATTCTCCAGGCAAGAATATTGTCATGGGTAGCCATTCCCTTCACCAGGGAACCTTCCCGACCCAGGGAATCAAACGTGGCTCTCCCACATTGCAGGACTGTGTCTATCTTCATTTCTGTAATATACCCAGTGTGATACCCCTCACAGAGTAATCCCTCATTAAAAAAAAAAAAATTTGATTTAAACTGAAAAAAATTTTAAAAACACATCCTAACAATAGTACTAAAGGTGTTAGGATGGTACAAGTGAAAGTCACTCAGTCCTATCTGACTCTTTACAACCCATGGACTGTAGCTTGCCAGGCTCCTCTGTCCACGGAATTCTACCATAAAATATTATTGCATTGTTTGGCCAGCAGCACCTGAGAACATGGGGAGCTGATGGGATGGGGAAGAGGGTGGAGCCGGGGTTGGGGCGGGGCGGGGATAGCAGATACAGATAAGCATACCCACTGGCCCCAAGCACCTGGAAAGTGGGGCTGGGGGTGAGAGCGGTACAGAAAGGAAAAGTACCGATGCATGTTAGCAGCTATCCATCAGTGACTAAAGTCACAGGGCAGTGAGGGGGTGGACGGTAAGGAGACAGCAGACAATAAGACAGAGAATGGATAGGGAAACAGTACCATGACTGAGCAAACAAGGGTGTATACTGACACGAACCAGGATCAGGCTTCTCACTGCTTGAGCAGGTATTTACAAACACACAAAGGGCAAAAGCTGGAAAGACACATGGGGTTAGAATTGAAAGTGTAATTATGAATTTAGTTTTTTTTAACATATATACGCACTCCCCGGAGAAGGCAATGGCAGCCCACTCCAGTGCTCTTGCCTGGAAAATCCCATGGACGGAGGTGCCTGGTGGGCTGCAGTCCATGGGGTTGCTAAGAGTCGGACACGACTGAGCGACTTCACTTTCTTTTCACTTTCATGCATTGGAGAAGGAAATGGCAGCCCACTCCAGTGTTCTTACCTGGAGAATCCCAGGGACGGGGGAGCCAAGTGGGCTGCTGTCTATGGGGTCGCACAGAGTCGGACACGACTGAAGCGACTTAGCAGCAGCAGCACAGATGAAGTGTTAATGAGTATGCACATGTTCAGTGACTTCAGTCATGTCCAACTCTTGCGACTCCATGGACCACAGCCTACCAGGCTCCTCGGGCCATAGAGTTTTTCCGGCAAAAATACTGGAGTGGGTTGTCACGCCCTCCTCCAAGGGATCTTCCTGACCCAGGGACGGTGCTCACATCTCCTGCACTGCAGGCTGATTTTTTACCGCTGAGCCACCAGGTGTGTTCATGTGGGTAAAAATACTTGCATGGACGTGTTTCCTCAGGTCTACTGGGAGGGCCCAGATCTGAAGCTTCTGAATACCACTGTTCACTGAAAGGAACAAGGGCTACCTGAAAAATACAGCTTACCGCAAGGATGGGGCAAGGAAAGCTGCAAAAACAAGCCTGGGATAGCTTCTTGTGTCACAAAGTAAGAAAGTGCTCCAAGATTGATGAAAGAAAAGTGACAGCGGAAGTCATTCAGTCGTGTCCAACTCTTTGTGACCCCATGGACTATACAGTCCATGGAATTCCCCAGGCCAGAATGCTGGAGTGAGTAGCCCTTCCATTCTCCAGGGGATCTTCCCACCCAGGGATCGAACCCAGGTCTCCTGCATTGCAGGCAGATTCTTTACCAGCTGAGTCACAGGGAAGCCCAAGACTCATGAGAATGTGTCAAAAGACACACAAGCTACTTTGAAAGAGATCCTCCTTTGCCAAATTTGGGACAATATGAACATCAAAATAAGTAAGGATAGTGATGAATCAGAACCCCCTAAATAAACGAAGAATCTGTGATATATGAAAAAATAAACAAATAAGGAAGAAGGGAAAGCACTTCCATAAAGTAGATCACCACTAGAAGGAATGACAGGAAATGAAAATCACCACTTGGCAACTATCCCTATGTCGGCTGATTCAGGCAGAGCAGTCAATGGAGAATAAGCCTGGTGGATGGCGCTTTGATGAAGGCAGGATCCTGGTGTAATCTCAGATAACCTCCCAGTTACAACGCGGGAAATGGTGCCTTTGGAAGGGAAATCCTGCAGACACACACATGATGATCAAAACTAACATTACCAAATGGCTCAGGATCTTCCTCCAGGATGTAGGTCTGTAGCCTACACTTGAGAGACAGGGAATGACTGAGGAAATGGTCCTGATTCAAGGAGTGGGAAGAGGTATGTCCACTGACTGCGATGTATATTCTGGGATGGATTTCTGAGCAGAAGGGAAAACAAGCAATGGGGCCGCTGGTAAAATCAGAATGAGGTCTGTGGATCAGAATGAGGTCTGTGGATCAGAAGGCTGGCTGCCTTACTATGGCAGTTGTGTACGAGTGTTCTTCCCTGGGAAAACTTTCACTGAGGTATTTACGGATGATAGTGTACCATGCCTAAAGCTTACTATTATTTAAGACACCAGAGATAACAGGAGAGTGCAGTATATCATAGAGGAAACATACTGAAATGCTAACAATTTATGTAGCATAAATGTAACACTCACACAAAGTGCTGTAAATTTTAAATTAAGTAAATAATTTTCCACTTTTTTTTTTCTAAAAATTCCATCAGAAAACAAATCCTAGGACATCACAGAATTTCATCCTAGCTGTTGAAAAACTTTAAGTTAAATTTTTAACATTACTAAATTGGGAGTATCCTTTTAGCTGGTCATTTAAGGCTTTCTTCATGGTATCAAATTAAAACAACAATGTGATTTTAAAAGTCTGTGTGCTATGTAGCACAGAGAGCTCAGTTCTGTGCCCTGTAATGACCTAAAGGGGCAGGATGGGAAAGAGGCTTAAAAGGGAAGGGGTATGTGTACACATATAGCTGATTCACTTTGCTGTACAGCGGAAACTAAGGCAACACTGTAAAACAATCATAACTCCAAAAGTAAAACAAAATTTAAAAAAAATTTTTTAAACTTTGTGTGTGTCAAGACATTCATCTAGATGCTAAGAAATATCCACAAAGCACAGAAAATGCCATTTGGAGGTACTCTAAATCTAAAACAGCAGCGTGTACCAGGACAAGCACATACATACTGGCTACTAGTGGTCACTAACAAGAAAACAATCTCCTAAGTGGCCCAAATTCACCCCACAGAGAATTCTGAAGTATAAAGTCCAACTTTCAATTAGAGGTATTTGAGTAAGATATAATGTGCTATTTGTATTTGACTTTATGGATATTTTGAGTGAAAAACAAATATTTACCATTAAAGAAATGCTTCCCTATCACTGAAATGATCCACAAGGGAAAAAGACAACTTCAAAATCACCATGAATACATAATGATGAGCCAAAATTCAATCTTGCCTAATTTCAAAAGGCTTAATCTCTTATGATATTATCAAATAAAGTACAATGATTACACAAATAACTCATCAACATGAGACCTACTTTATTACAGCATCACAGTTTACATAGTGATTTACAGACAACGATAGAAATACATTAGAAGTAGGTGAAGTTATTAGCTAAAATATGACCCTGTAAAATATGATCCTAAAAAGTTAATACAAAAAAGGTGAGAACAATTTTCCCAGTGGAAAAATTACCTTTCTAAAACTGGGTTACATATTGATTTTATCCTGTTATTATTATAATACACACACATTGCATACAAAAATAAAGAGGCATACACAGATTAGGAAATTTCACAGATAAGATGATTATGGGGCTTGCAAGTCACAGTTGAATGTATTTTTAGCTCATTATTTCAATGATTTGCACACTTTGTTTCTACAGAGTGTTGCATATTGTATCACTATTTCTCTGTGGACAGGTAGAGATATTCAGTGAGTGATTAAACTCATGCTCTGCATCATCCCACATTCACTCAACTGCAACTTTTCAGACTGACATTTCTGCATATTCACATAAAGAGAAATTCATAAAGATGAGTAAGATACCAAAATTTCTTGACTTGCATGACCTCCAAAACATTAAAGATTAAATGTGTGGTAAATATCATATGGTTTCAGTGAATCCATGTACCCAATGCTTGGAATGAACAGAACCCTTTGGTCAAGTCACATGGTTTTTACTGTTTATCTCCAGATCCCCTACATCTCTCTCAGCTTCTCCTTATTTCTCTTTATGGTACCACCGTTTTCCCAGTATCATAGAGTGAAAATATACCATAGTAGAGCTGGCATACAATTCCAGGAATCAGAATGTTCTATCAAGAAAACATTCTCTTGGTTTAGGATATAAGTCCTTAAACATATATAGTCTTACTAATTAATCCATGAACTTCTAAATTCATTAGATTTTAGTTTAGGAAGCAACGGACTAGCAATACGAAACAGGTGACTCAGTAGGTAAAGAATCTGCCTGCAATGCAGGAGACACTGCGAGGCTCAAGTGCAATCCCTGGGTACGAAAGATTCCCTGGAAGACAATACGGCCACCCACTCCAGTATTCTTGCCTGGAGGATCCCATGGATAGAGGAGCCTAGCAGGCTACAGTCCATAGGATCGCAAACGGAAGTGACTGAGCATGCCTACATATGGAACAGAATAGCCATAAGAAACCATGGTGACTGGGAGATAAAATATGGAATAGACAGGTTCTCATATATTTTAAACTTGATGAATAAACATTACTAAAATAGGTCAGGTCCCCCTTTATGCTCCATATAGGCTCCATAGGAGCTCTGTATACTTTTCCTCACTTTTATTAATTAATTTCTGAAATTATTTGCCTTTTTTTAAGACCATAAACTGCACAGTTCACAGCAGGTTGGGTCACCATGAATTGTGGTACATCACCAGAGTCAAGTACAGCACCAAGTTCTGACGGTAAGGAAGGTCAGGAGGTAACTGTCAAAAGGAAATAGTGTCTTATTTAGCCATTTCAGAATTTTCAAAAGCAAGTCTCTTCTGGAACTACAACTACCTGGGCTTTGTATCCCCAACAGAATTGAGTTTTATCCCTAATGATGCTTAACTTTATCACAGGCTCTTTATTTAAAATTTTTAAAATATAATCTGATCGATAAAGGGAAAATGGGAAGCAAAGCTAAAAACATAAAGTCACATCATGATTACATGCAGAATAGTTTCATTAGAAGCATCATACAATACATAGAGAATGCGTGCATGCACGCGTGCTCAGTCATGTCTGACTCTTTACGACTCTCAGGGTTGCCATTCCCTTCTCCAGGAGATCTTTCTGACCCAGGGATCAAACCTGCATCTCCTGCATTGGCAGGCAGATTCTTTACCTGAGCCGCCTGGAAAGACAACACAGAGAATGATTTGACCTTACTGAAGATTCATCCACAAAGCAAAAATTTAATTAAAAAAAAAATAGTACTGAGCGGGCAAGCAAGGGGAAGAGAAGTTTGAAAAAAGAAGAAAAGGATCTTTGGTAAAAGAGTAAATTCATATGGAATGGAATGCGGGGGATTGGGAGGGGGGTGGCAGAATTCTTGGCTGCTCTCACCGGTCTACAGGTGGAGAAGACAGCACTACTTGGCTTCCAACCTGAAGGTGTTAACAGGAACAGAGCTTCTAAAGGACTTTTTCCACGAAAGGATGAAGTGTTTGCTCAAGTAATGCAATATTCAAGCACTGACAATAAAAGGAAAAAAAAAAAACTAATACGCAGTGTGTAATGACGTCCAAAGGAAAAGAGGAAGGTTTTTTGTAAAGAGAAAGAAAGGCAGGGCAAATGACATTGCTGCCACGTTTAAGGAGAAAGTGTGCAGAGGAGAGGGAAAAAAAAAGACAGACTCAAGCCCAGACACTGCTACTTGGCCTCATCTCTTATTATAATAAAATTAAGGTAGTTATGAGATAGCAATTTCTTGTCAGCTTTAAAAAGAAATGGTGTAATTGAATTTTACACACTTGATTGAGCCCCTACTCTGTAGCCTGTACCAGAGTTACTGGGAATTCAAGGCTATTTATAAAGCTCTGTCCCTGTCCTCAAGGCACTCACAGTCAATTATATTTCATAATCACATTTGCTGCTTCCTAGCTATTAAAGGCTTCATCTGGGCTTTACCTGTAGACAGGAAATGCTTGTAGACTCATAAACAGGCAAACTGGTCACTTAGGACTGTTTTGACAATACAGGTATTTCAACAGATGTCTGCACCAATTTCCTTTTGAAAATGGACATCTTAGACATTAAAACTGAGTTCAAATACCTAATATAAAACTTTCATATAATTATCTGAAAAGTTCATTTATTATTTTAAATATTGGCGAAATTGCGATTATACTTCACTACAAAGGGAAATTAATGGTTTCTAACATAACAAAACAGACTAATTTAGGGCACTTTAAAATTGAAATTCCAATTCCTCTACTCAGCACTACATTTCAAGATGTGTTTTTTTAATTATCAAATGCTCAAAATTTTTCAAAACCTTCATTTTATTGATAAGAAATAGTGACATTTTCTGGAGAAACAAAATCAATACATACTTACAAAACTGCTGGTAGAAAATCTGTTTTATCATTATCAAGACCATATATTAAATTATATTCAAAAAATGTAACTGCCTAGAAAACAAAAATTGTGTTATGCTAAACAGATGATTTTAGACACCTGCTCCAACCCAAGTATTATTAGGTATTTTTCACTGTCTATAAAGACAACAAGGTAAACTTAGCAACTCAAATCTGTCTCCCACTAACCACAAAATACAGCCAAGGGAAACAATTCAAGAAAGTCTTTCCTATTTTTGTTCTGTATTATGATGGTAAAATCTGGGCAAGGGAGTTAGTTCCACTTCAAAACAGCTCAAAGGAAAAAGGAATAAAGCCACCACTATGGGACACATGTGTACTGAGGATCCAATTTCTAAGAGCAAATATCCTGGGTAGAGTATGCAATTTTTCTACAAACTTTCCAATCAAAATTTGAAATCACAGTATAATCATACTAAGCTAAAGTAAATAAGCTGAATTTCAAGATAATCATATCGCCACAGAAATAAGAGTAAAAAGAACCGTTAACACATCACCTTTTAGATCATTTTACATTCTACTTGTTTAAGTATGAGGTCTCTAGGTATATGTATGCTGTATATATGTGTGTATGTGTGTATGTGTATATCTCAATTTAAAGAGTAAGAATCAGCTTAGAGAAATAAATCACACAACAGAAACAAGAAATTAAGGAAAGCTAAGCCTGTTTTTGCCCTGTACTTGAAGGACGGTACACCTATGCTTAGTCAGAGTACAGGAATGAAAGGGAAAATGCCCACATTAGGTATGATTTGCTTAAGAAATTAACTGTATTATAGATGCTTAGTACTCTATAGCGATCAGATAAAAGCTCTTTTATTTTAAAGTATGTCCTTCATCTCCATGAGTATGTATATATATACTTAAGTTCTCTGTGATAGCAATAATAATTTATCCATATCTAGGTGTTTCTGACTTCCTTTGAATCTCCTGGGGCCAACTGTTTCACTAAATTCCTACTGATTCCATTGGTCTCTAACTTTGAGAAACTCTAATGTTCATTTACATATGGTCTTTCTTCAAGAAGCAAAATACAACTCTTCAAGAGCAAAAGACAAAAGTTGAGCATATTTACATCAAATTTTCTACTTAATAAAGTTAAATAAACTTTATTTTTAAATATACATAGAAATTCTATCTAAATTAATCATATTCCCATGAAGATTCTAAATAAATGCCAAAATCCAGAAATTGTAAATCAGATTTTTTAATTAAAAAATAACTAAATGTAAAATCTAATCACTTTGAAAAATCAATTATAAAGTGCAACAGAAAAAATTACTGAACTTGAATTTTTTTAAGTGATAAAATGAGGTATCAAACTAAAAAGCATTTGCACAGTGAAGGAAATTATCAACAAAATGAAAAGGCCAAAGGCCACCTACTGAATGGGAGGAGATATTTGGAAACTGATGAGGGATTAATATCTAACATATACAAAGAATTTATACAACTCAACATAAATGAATACTCCAATTAAAAAATAAATAGACAAACTTAATAAGTATTTTTCCAAGGAAGACATACAGATAGGCAACAGACACATGAAAAGACGCTCAACATCACTGATCATCAGGGAAATGCAAAACCAGACTACAATGGGCTTTCACCCCACACATGTCAGAATGGCTATTATCAAAAAGATAACAAATAACAAGAGGATGTTGAGAAAACTGAACCCCTGTGCGCTGTTGGTGGGAATGTGAATTAGCACAGCCACTATGGAAAACAGTATAATTTCCTTTAAAAAAATAAAAATAGAACTTCCTTAAGATCTAGCAGTTCTACTTCTGGATATTTTTTCCAAAGAAAACAAAAAGACTAATTCAAAATGAAACATGCACCCCTATGTTGAGAGTAGTGTTATTTACAATAGCCAAGATATGGAAGTAACCTAAGTGCTCCCTGACAGATAGATGAAGAAAACATATCTATATATATATATAAATGCAGGAATTGTAAATCAGACTTTCCTGACTAAAAAATAACAAACTGTAAAGTCTATATCAAATGGAATATTACTCAGCCATAAAAAGGAATGAAACCTTGCCATATGCAACAACGTGCACCTAGAAGGTATTATTTTAAGTGAAGTCAGTCAGAGAAGGAAAAACACCATATGACTTTACACGTGGAACCTAAAAACAAAACAAATGAACAAAGCTAACAAAACAGACACAGTTATAGACAAAACAAACAGATGGCTCCCTAAAAGGTAAAAACTTCCAGTTATAAAATAAATGAGTTCCAGAGATGAAATGTACAACATAGCGAATACAGTCAATGATACTGTAATGTCTTTGTATGGTGACGGAAACCAGACTTAACATGGTGATCACTTTGTAATGTACATGGAGGAGGGAGGGGGATTTGGATGAAAGTGATCAAAAGGTACAAATTTCCAGTTATAAGATAAATATTAGGTATGCAACATACAGGATTAACACTGCTGCATGTTATATAAGAACGCTGTTAAGAGAATACATCCTATGAGTTCTCATTACAAGAAAACATTTTGTATCTGTGTGAAATGTTTAGTGAACAACCACAATGTTCACTAACCATTGCAGTAATGTCATAAAGTATATAAGTCAAATTATTAAACTTACACTGTGCTGCATGTCTAACATACCTCAATAATATAGAAAGGAAAAAAAGTAAAGAAGAAATCATAAACTAGTTCATTTTAAAGATATGATACAAAAATCATGAAATTAAGAACTGCTTTTAATTACCAAATAAAATATTTTTAAAATATTTTATGTTCAAAATTATGCTACTGAATTTGAAAACCACCACAAAATTATTTTGGTGTAACCATGGATATCAACCAATATTGATTTAAAAAAGAGGTAAGAAATCTGACTGAATTAGTCACTACAGGACAGATTCAGTGAGGTGCTAAAGGGGGAAAAAAACAATTATTTCAAAAAGACAGATACAAACATCAAGTTTCCCAACATTTATGGAACAGATAATATATTCTACAATAACTTTTAGAAGAAAAGATTATTCTGATACTCTAGAGCACAGAAAAACATGGGAAACTTACTAATTTACCAATGAAAAGAAACATACTATGAAGCAAAGCATCAGTATGTCAAAAAGAAAAATCATAATATGTCCCAAAACATTTGATAAAATTCAAAGTCTATTCTTGACAGTAATTCTTGGTGAAAAAATGATGCTTCCTTAACCTGATAAAAAATATTAATCCAAGCCAACAGAAACTGCCTACAGGAATACACTGAATAAAGTAGCAACAATAACCAAGGCATTTAAAGATTTGAGCTATATTAAGATGCTAAAATATATTAATTAAAACAATACGAGACTAAAGAATGGTGGTAAGTTTCAACCAACAGCTGTAAACAAACTTTTTAAGAAAAACTGGAAATCTAGATTTAAATGAAATCTTTCATGTTACTCTGTGGGCTCAAGTTTTTGAAAGCATTGTATATTTCCAAAGAAAGCATTGCTGTGGGCTAAATCAGCCACAGTGGACCTCAGTCCTACACACACCCAACACTTCCTGCCTCACCCTGCGCTCAAGCTGCTTCCTGTATGTGGACAGCCCTTTCCTCTCCCTCCACCCATTCAAAGCAACCCACCCATCAAGGTGGGGCTCCTAAGCCAGCCCTCCACAGAGTTTCTTAGAACCTCTATAAGAAACTACCCATTACCTTCCCTCTACTACTGCTCTGAGCACAGCTTTAACACTATAGGCTATTCACTCTATTTTCTCTCTCGTCCTCTAGACTGGAGAGTAGAACAATATCCAATAATATCTACTACTATCTACTGGCCATATCCCTGCCATGCACTGTGATGAAGCATTGCACACAGCTTCTGTAATCCTCTCAACAAACACAGAATAAATATCATTATCATCCCCACTTTACAGATGAGTGGGTTTAAACAACTAAACAGGCCCTGGAAGAAACAGGATTCTTAACTCCTTTTATTTTTTTGCCACATTTCACCAAGGACATCACAGGTGGTCTGAATTCAATTGACTTGATATTCTCCTCTGAAAGAAGGTAGAGATGAGAGATGAGGCTAAAAGAAATCTGAGGTTAAGGTTTGGTGGTGTTGGTTGGCGAGGAGGGGTTTATACCCTAGAAATAGGATATAAGCACCACATGCAGCACAAGAAACTACTACATATTCTAACTCTGTATTTGAGATTGATCTCTATAATACAATTTGAATCCACAATTACCTTTTGCCTCTGAAAATTTCCCCAATTCACTTGAACTCTGTGTATTCAGTGAGGGGAGAAATGAACAAATGGAAAATGCACTATACTTTGCAAGAAGTTTGAGTGGTAACACAGGTTTTTGAAATATCCTTAATATTCTTTTCATTTTAACCTCAGTATAATGTTTTTCTAACACCTAATTTGCAACAGTACTGTTGGAACTAAAAATAAAGTCATCTTTGAGGTAAGCTATACACGCTTACCTTGAAAGAATTTAAAATAATCCTAACATAATTTGCTGACAGTTTCTAAAAGCTACAAGCTCTTTGTTTGGAATGTTTCGGAAGCTGTGAGTGAAAAAAAGAGAAGACAATTTAATAATAAGTTCTCTCACAAGATGATCTGACATGTCCGTTCAATCATTCATGCTAAAGAACACAACCTTCTGAGGCACCTTTAAAAGTACAACATCTCACATAGAGAAGTATCTGCACCGAGGAAAGAGATGACCTTTTAAAAGTGCTATCAGTTACCAGACAGAAATGTAGTCTTTCAAAGTGGTATAATCAGAGAAATCATCAAGATGGCATACTGCCTCTTTTGTGGGGGTCTTTGATATATATACTTTATAAGTTCAATTTATTATTTTAAAAAGGCAAGAATTTTGAACAAAGCAAGCCTTTATCTGGTCATCTCTATACTTGTTCAATCTTTGTTTGAGGTTAGAAAGCTATAAAGTCCAATAATCATACTCTGGCTCAGATTTTAAGCTGTTCATATTCAGTATCTATTCTTTAGAGCAAAATACTTGCTTCTCCTTTCAAAAGCAAAAAGGACCCCTAATTTAAGACATTAACACATCACAGAACAAGAGTCAGCAGACCGAACAGAGCCTATGACGTGTTCTTGTAAGGTCTGTTCTCTTAAAAGTTTTTACATTGTTAAAGGGTTATTTCACATCTATGCACACACACACACACACACACACATATACATATATATATTTATTTTAAAAGTTGTAAATATATATATGTATGTGTGTTTAGGAAAATAAATATATACATATATATATACACATATATATATATGTATATATACTTATACACGCACACACCCCCAGACACTTTATGTGACATGCCAACAAAGTCTAAAACATTTACTTTCTGGCCCTTGATGCAAAAGTCTGCAGACCCCCAATCACAGAACATACAGAGCTTTAACTTGCAACACATTAAGTACTAACTTCATACTCCTCTCTGAACTGCCAAAGGTACTGAGCCAGAAGACTAAATGACGAAGCATGGCTGGAGGATGATTTTTTTAGATACCTTTTCATGTATCACAGGGACAGACTACTAGAGCCTGGCAGTTTCAGGTTGACCATGTCACTTCAAGAAACAGTTCTGCACCCAATATTTGAACAGACTGAGCCCTCAGATGGGAGCTCATCTCCCAGGAGGGGTTAAAAGAGCAGGACCAGCTGTTTCACATGTTTCTTCCCCATCCCCATTCTTCCAGGCACGCTTTTATTGCTCCTCATTCAAACTGAGATCAAAAGTTTCATCCTCGATGAATCCTCCAAACTGTCCAAAATTACAAAACTAGCTGTACCCTTCAGTGTTCCCAATAAGCTCTGTACAAATTTACTGTAACTCACTGCAAGATTTTATGACAATATTTACTGTAATATAAAATTTATTGTAATATTTTACTATGTTTTGGTTTACATTTCAAAAAACTCTGATTTCCTGGTGAGAAGGTTATTTGTCTTGCTCAATTCTGCACTCCTAGCATTTAGCAGAATGTCTTCCCTCTGCCTGCACCATAAAGAAGGCAGAGCACCGAAGAATTGATGCTTTCAAATTGTGGTGATGGAAAAGACTTGTGAGAGTCCCTTGCACAGCAAGGAGATCAAATCAATTAATCTTAAAGGAAATCAACCCTGAATACTCACTGAAAGGACTGATGCTGGAGCTCCAATACTTTGGCCACCTGATGTGAGAGGTGACTCACTGGAAAACACCCTGATGCTGGGAAAGATTGAAGGCAGGAGGAGAAGAGGGTGAGAGAGGATGAGATGGTTGGATAGCATCACCGACTCAATGGACATGAACTTGGGCAAACTCTAGCAGACAGTGAAGGACAGGGAAGCCCGGCGTGCTGCAGTTCATGGGGTCACAAAGAGTCAGACACAACTTGGGGACTGAAAAACAACTTCCCCATGGCAGGGAGCTGGCGAGGAGGATTAGTATCCTGAGGCTGCCCTAACAGAAATTCCTCTCCCACAGTCTGGAGGCCAGAAGTCCAAACTCAAGGTGGTAAAAGGGCCACACTACCCAGAAGCCTCTAGAAGAGAACCCATGCCTTGCCTCTTCCAGCTTCTGTTGGCTGCTGGCATCACATGGTGGTCTGGCTTACGGCTACACCTCTCCAGTTTCTACCTCTGTCTTATATCACCTATTCTCCCTTGCCTCTTGTAAGGACACATATGGGACTTAGGGCTCACCCAGCTAATCCAGAATGACCTCATCTCAAAGACCTTAAATTGCATCTGCAGAGTCTTTTCCAAATTAGGTGACAGTCACATCACATTTGCATGACAAATTCAGAAATGGAAAAACCTCTTTAAAATCCACTACTCAACCCACTGAAGTGGGCATTCAGTAAATATGTATTCATTTTTTTGCCATAGATCCAAATGAAATATACATCTTCTAGATAAATCTCAAAAAGAGGAAAAATGGAAAAAGAAAAGCCTTTATCCCATAACCTTTTTAGTTAATGTCCTGCTTGAAAAGCAACACTGCAGTATAGCCAGAAGCCTAAGCAGCAATTTTTTGCTCACCCCTAAGTGAAAAAGTTGCTTAAAGCTTAACATTCAGAAAACTAAGATCATGGCATCTGGTCCCATCACCTCATGGGAAATGGATGGGGAGACAGTGGAAACAGTGCCAGACTTTATCTTTTGGGGCTCCAAAATCACTGCAGATGGTGATTGCAGCCATGAAATTAAAAGATGCTTACTGCTTGAAAAGAAAGTTATGACCAATCTAGATAGCATATTAAAAAGCAGAGACCTTACTTTGCCAACAAAGGTCTGTCTAGTCAAGGCTATGGTTTTTCCAGTGGTCATGTATGGATGTGAGAGTTGGACTGTGAAGAAAGCTGAGCGCCGAAAAATTGATGCTTTTGAACTGTGGTGTTGGAGAAGACTCTTGAGAGTCCCTTGGACTGCAAGGAGATCCAACCAGTCCATCCTAAAGGCGATCAATCCTGGGTGTTCCTTGGAAGGACTGATGCTGAAGCTGAAACTCCAGTACTTTGGCCACCTCATGCGAAGAATTGACTCACTGGAAAACACCTTGATGCTGGGAGGGATTGGGGGTAGGAGGAGAAGGGGATGACAGAGGATGAGATGGCTGGATGGCATCACTGACTCAATGGACATGAGTTTGAGTAAGCTCCGGGAGTTGGTGATGGACAGGGAAGCCTGGTGTGCTGCAGTCCATAGGGTCACAAAGAGTCAGACAAGACTAAGCAACTGAACTGAACTGGTACTCCACTATATCTGGGCACCAATAAAAGAAAACTCACAAAGGAGAGAATGTAAGAAGAACAAGTTACCTTACTGTAAGATGTAGCAGAAAGTCTATTTCCTGACTCTTTTCAAAGCAAGCAATTAGCTAACCAATGGCATCACACATAATCACACATAAGAGGGGGCCCTTCGCACTGTAGACACTGAAGATGTGTATATCTGTTACTAAAATGTTCTAGCAATGGTAGTGTATCACAAAAAAAAAAAAATTGCAGAACAGTGTTGTCTTAAAGAAATGGTGCATTTTCTTTGTCACACATCAGCACTATATGAGCTATAAACAAGAAGCCGGGATTGAAATACTTACTGTCACAGCACAGTACGGCACATCTTCCAAATTGATGGGGGTCACATAGGAAGTTTAACAACATAAATATCATTTTGATTAAATTCACAGAAGTATGATAAAATGACTAAAAAAATCATATCAAGGAAAACATAGGAATGGTTATTATTATGTTAATGTGACCATTAAAAAGAAGAGGTAATAAAATGGGTTGAAAGAAAAGAAAATGATGGAAAACTCTGCTATATGTTATAAAACAAACTTAAATTAACAAGGAAAAGTTAACGACAGACTAAGTCAACTGGTACAGTAAAATGAGAAACATTCAAACTCTCTCTCAAAAAGAAAAAACAGGAATGGCAGTATTAATAGCAGTCTAGGATGAATTTAACTTTAAAGGCATTCAATACCAAAAAAATAATTTTAAGAAAAGTCATGGACTTATATATACCTAACAATACACAAGTAAATATACAAGCAAAGCTATCAAAATTTAATGAAGACATAAAATTATAAAACTTTTAAAGTAGAACACAAGAGAAAAGCTTCATGATAATGGATTTTCCAATGATTTCTTGAATATGACATCAAATGCATAGGTGACGGAAAAAAAAGATAAACTGCACTAAAAAGGAACACTGAGAGTTTTTGTGCATCAAATGATGCTATCAACAGAGTGAAAAGGGAATCCATGGAATAGGAGAAAAAAATTTGCAAATCATGTTATCTGATAAGAGGTTAGTATCCAGAATATACAAGGAACTCCTATAATTCAAAAACAGCTATGAAAATACAAATCAGAAATGGGCAAAGGACTTAAACAAACATTCCTCCAAAGAAGATATACAATTGGCCAGAAAGAACATGAAAAGATGCTCAACATCACTTATCTTTAAAGAAATGTAAATGAAAACCACAAGATGCTACTTCAAACCCACCAGAAAGATATTTTTTAAAAGCCCAGAAAACAATAAGTATTAGCCAAGATGTAGAGAAACTGGACCCCTTGTAGCCGATGAAAATGCAAAGTGGTACAGCTCCTGTGATAAGTCGTATAGCAAGTTCTCAAAAAACTGAAGAATTACAACAGTATACAGCAATTCCACTTGAAGTTATATACCCAAAAGAATCTAAGACTCAACAGACTTTCAACCATCCAAGTTCATGCAGTATACATACAATGCAATGTTATTCAATCTCAAAAATCGAAAGAAAACTCAACACATGATACAATAAACTTGATCGTTGAGGACAACGTGCTAACTGAAATAAGCCAGAGACAAGATGACAAATATTATATGACTGTAGTTATATGTGGTATGTAAAACAGTCAGTCTCAGAAACCCAGAAAGTAGGATGGTGCTTGCTAAGGGCTATGGGGAAGGGCAGTTAAGTTTTTTGTCACTTTTATTTTACAAAAATTTAAAATAACAAAAAATACACTTTAAAAGTTTAACTAAGATTTTAAAATATTAGAATGTAAAACAAAATATACCATTTTCTGAATTAATCAAATTGACAGAACAAATATAAGATAGAACAATAAAAGAATTTAATTTAAAACAAATCAATGAACTCCATTTAGCAGGAAAAAAAATAGAACATCACACTCCTCATAGAGAAGATGCCTTATTCAAATCTATAGAGAATACTTATAAAAGTAAGCCATATACTTAGACATTAAAAAAAATCAGTGATTTTAAAAGGAGAATATTTTTTAAATTACAGTCTCTGAATGTAAATCAAAATTTAGATGCAAACACAAAATTGAAGACCCAAAAATGATAATCAAAAATTTTAAAACATATTCCTAGAAATTCTTGACTTAAAAAATAAAATTACAATACAGAAAAAAGGAGAGTAATTCCTTCATAAAAAACAAATAGAAAATATAGCAAATGATATCCTCAGAACACTACTAACTTCAGAGTCTTCATAAGTAAACGCTTAAAAAAAATGAAGCAAAAAAAAAAAGCAGAACAGGAGAATTGAAAAAAATATAAGCAAAAAGTCACTAAAAGAAAACAAGAAAAAAATAGAGTAGAAATGATTAAAAATCTAAAAGAATTATGAAAGAAAAATAATAAAACAGCAAAGCACCTTGTGGACTATTTAATGAAAGAATGTAAAAAAGAAAAAGAAAAAACAGACAACATTGGAAATACAAAAAGTTACATATGTGATACTGAAGAAATATAATTATGTAGAATATTACATTTTATTGCAAAGTAACAAATTTAAAAGCTCCCAAAAGAAATGGGTACATATAAAAATCCAAAGATTACAGATACAGAGACAGACTAGAGGCTGAGTGTGGGTGTGGGCAAATGGCGAAAGGTGGTCAGAAAGTACAAGCTTCTAGTTATAGAATAAATAAATCCTCAGGATGTAATGCTCCAAGAATAGCAAAGAGAGATAAGAAAGCCTTCCTCAGTGATCAGTGCAAAGAAATAGAGGAAAACAATAGAATGGGAATGACTAGAGATCTCTTCAAGAAAATCAGAGTACCAAGGAAACATTTCATGCAACGGTGGGCACGATAAAGGACAGAAAGGTATGGACCTAACAGAAGCAGAAGATATCAAGAGGTGTCAAGAATACACGGAAGAACAGTACAAAAAAGATCTTCAAGACCCAGATAATCACGATGCTGTGATCACTCACCTAGAACCAGACAACCTGGAATGTGAAGTCACGTGGACCTTAGGAAGCATCTCACTACAAACAAAGCTAGTGGACATGATGGAATTTCACTTGAGCTATCTCAAATCCTAAAAAAAGATGCTGTGAAAGTGCTGCACTCAAAATGCCAGCAAATTTGGAAAACTCAGCAGTGGCCACAGGACTGGAAAAGGTCAGTTTTCATTCCAATCCCAAAGAAAGGCAATGCCAAACAATGCTCAAACTACTGCATAATTGCACTCATCTCACACGCTAGTAGTTACAGTAATGCTCAAAATTCTCCAAGCCAGGCTTCAGCAATACGTGAACCATGAACTTCCAGATGTTCAAGCTGGTTTTAGAAAAGGCAGAGGAACCAGAGATCAAATTGCCAATATCCGCTGGATCACTGAAAAAGCAAGAGAGTTCCAAAAAACATCTATTTCTGCCTTATTGACTATGCCAAAGCCTTTGACTGTGTGGATCAAAATTAACTGGAAAATTCTGAAAGAGAAAGGAATACCAGACGACCTGACCTGCCTCTTGAGAAACCTGTATTCAGGTCAGGAAGCAACAGTTAGAACTGGACATGGAACAACAGACTGGTTCCAAATAGGAAAAGAAGTTCATCAAGGCTATATATTGTAACCCTGCTTATTTAACTTATATGCAGAGTACATCATGAGAAACGCTGGGCTGGAGGAAGCACAAGGCAGAAAGTGAAGAACTAAAGAGCCTCTTAATGAAAGTGACAGAGAGTAAAAAAACTGGTTTAAAACTCAACACTCAGAAAACTAACATCATGGGCATCTGATCCCATTGCTTCATGGCAAATAGATGGGGAAACAGTGGCTGACTTTATTGTGGGGGCGCCCCAAAATCACAGCAGATGGTGACTGCAGCCATCAAATTAAAAGGTGCTTACTCCTTGGACGAAAACTTATGACCAACCTGGACAGCATATTAAAAAGCAGAGACATTACTTTGCCAACAAAGGTTCGTCTAGTCAAGGCTATGGTTTTTCCAGTAGTCATGTATGGATGTGAGAGCTGGATGATAAAGAAAGCTGAGCACTGAGGAATTGATGCTTTTGAACTGTGGTGTTGGAGAATACTCTTGACAGTCCCTTGGACTGCAAGGAGATCCAACCAGTCCATCCTAGAGATCAGTCCTGAGTGTTCATTGGAAGGACTGAAATTGAAGTTGAAACTCCAATACTTTGGTCACCTGATGCAAAGAGCCAACTCACTGGAAAAGTCCCTGATGCTGGGAAAGATTGAAGGCAGGAGGAGAAGGGGATGGCAGAGGATGAGATGGTTGGATGGCATCATCAACTCAATGGAGATGAGTTTGAGTAAACTCTGGGAGTTGGTGACGGACAGGGAGGCCTGGCGTACTGCAGACCATGGGGTCGCAAAGAGATGGACATGACTAAGCAACTGAACTAAACTGAGGATGTAATGTACAACACAGGAACTATAGTTAACCGTAGATAGTTTAGTCGCTAAGTTGCAACTGACTCGTGCAACCCCATGGAATGTAGCCCGCCAGGCTCCTCTGTCCACAGGATTCTCCAGGCAAGAATACTGGAGTGGGTTCCCATTTCCTTCTCCAGGGGATCTTTCCCACTCAGCAACCAAACCTGTGGCTCGTGAACTGCTAGTAGCTTCTTTACCAACTGACCTATGAGGGAATCCCACAGTTTTGAATGCAGCTAAGGGAGTACCATTTTCTAGACCACAGCCTTGTCTAACTCAATGAAACTATAAGCCACACAGTGTAGGTTCACCCAAGACGGACGGGTCATGGTGAAGAGTTCTGACAAAATGTGGTCCACTGGAAAAGGGAATGGCAAACCACTTCAGAATTCGTGCCTTGAGAAACCCATGGACAGTATGAAAAGGCAAAAAGATAGGACACTGAAAGATGAACTCCCCATGTTGATAGGTGCCCAATATGCTCCTGGAGATCAGTGGAAAATGGCTCCAGAAAGAATGAAGAGTTGGAGACAAAGCAAAACCAACACTCAGCTACGGATGTGACTGGTGACGCAAGTAAAGTCCAATGCTGTAAAGAGCAATAATGCATAGGAACCTGGACTTGGAAATGGTCAAACAGGAGATGGCAAGAGTGAACGCCAACATTTTAGGATGCAGCAAACTAAAATGGACTGGAACGGGTGAATTTAACTCAGATGACCATTATATCTACTACTGTGGGCAGGAATCCCTTAGAAGAAATGGAGTAGCCATCATGGTCAACAAAGAGAGTCTGAAATGCAGAACCTGGATGCAATCTCAAAAACGACAGAATGATCTCCGTTTGTTTCCAAGGCAAACAATTCAATATTACAATAATCCAAGTCTATGCCCTACCAGAAATGCTGAAGAAACTGAAGCTGAATGGTTCTATGAAAACCTACAAGACCTTCTAGAACCAACACCCAAAAAAGATGTCCTTTTCATTACAGGGGACTAGAATGTAAAGCAAGAAGTCAAGAAATACCTGGAGTAACAGGCATATTTGGCCTTGGGAGTACAGAATGAAGCAGGACAAAGTCTAATAAAGTTTTGCCAAGAGAACGCACTGCTCATAGCAAACACCCTCTTCCAACAACACAAGAGAAGACTCTACACATGGACATCACCAGATGGTCAATACCAAAATCAGACTGAGTATAGTCTTTGCACCAAAGATGGACAAGCTCTAGACAGTCAGCAAAAACAAGACCAGGAGCTGACTGTGGCTCAGATCATGAACTCCTCAATGCCAAATTCAGACTTAAACTGAAGAAAGAAGGGAAAACCACTAGACCATTCAGGTATGACCTAAATCAAATCCCTTAGATTTATACAGAGAAGTGACAAATAGATTCAAGGAATTAGATCTAACAGAGTGCCTGAAGAACTATGGATGGAAATTTGTGGCACTGTACAGGAGGCAATGATCAAGACCATCCCCAAGAAAAATAAATGCAAAAAGGCAAAATAGTTGTCTGAGAAGGCCTTACAAATAGCTATGAAAAGAAGGGAAGCGAAAGGCAAGGTGAAAAGGAAAGATATATCCATCTGAATGCAGAGTTCCAAAGAACAGCAAGGACAGATAAGAGAGCCTTCCTCAGTGATCAGTGCAAACAAATAGAGGAAAACAACAGAATGGGAAAGACTAGAGATCTCTTGAAGAAAATTAAGAGATACCAAGGGAACTTTGCATGCAAAGATGGGCTCAAGAAAAGACAGAAATGGTATGGACCTAACAGAAGCAGAAGATAAGAAGAGGTGGCAATAATACACACATGATTATATAAAAAAGATCTTCATGACCCAGATAATCACGATGGTGTGATCACTCACCTAGAATCAAACATCCTGGAATGTGAAGTCACAAGGGCTTTAGGAAGCATCTCACTACAAACAAAGCTAGTGGAGGTGATGGAATTCCAGTTGAGCTACTTCAAATCCTAAAAGATGATGCTGTGAAAGTGCTGCACTCAAGATCCCAACAAATTTGAAAAATTCAGCAGTGGCCACAGGACTGGAAAAGGTCAGTTCTCATTCCAATCCCAAAGAAAGGCAATCCCAAAGAATGCTCAAACTACCACACAATTGCACTCATCTCACACGCTAGTAAAGTAATGCTCAAAATTCTCAAAGCCAGGTTTCAGCAATACATGAACCATGAACTTCCAGATGTTCAAGCTGGTTTTAGAAAAGGCAGAGGAACCAGAGACCAAATTGCCAACATCTGCTGGATCTTCGTAATGGCAAGAGAATTCCAGAAAAACATCTATTTCTGCTTTACTGACTATGCCAAAGCCTTTGACTGTGTGGATCACAACAAACTATGGAAAATTCTGAAAGAGATGAGAATATCAGACCACCCGACCTGCCTCTTGAGAAACCTGTATGCAAGTCAGGAAGCAACAGTTAGAACTGGACATGGAACAACAGACTGGTTCCAAGTAGGAAAAGGAGTTCGTCAAGGCTATGTATTGACACCCTGCTTATTTAATTTATATGCAGAGTACATCATAAGAAATGCTGGGCTGAAGCACAAGCTGGAATCAAGATTGCCAGGAGAAATATCAATAACCTCAGATATGCAGATGACACCACCCTTATGGCAGAAAGTGAAGAACTAAAGAGCCTCTTGAAGAAAGTGAAACAGGAGAGTGAAAAAGCTGGCTTAAAACTCAACATTCAGAAAACTAAGATCATGGGCATCTGATCCCATCACTTCATGGCAAATAGATGGGGAAACAGTGGAAACAGTGACAGACTACTTTTTTGGGCTCCAAAATCACTGCAGATGATGATTGCAGCCATGAAATTAAAAGACGCTTGTTCCTTGGTAGAAAAATTATGATAAACCTAGATAGCATATTAAAAAGCAGAGACATTACTTTGCCAACAAAGGTCCATCTAGTCAAAGCTATGGCTTTTCTAGCAGTCACGTATGGGTATGAAAGCTAGAATATAAGCAGAACTGATCACCAAAGAATTGATGCTTTTAAACTGTGGTGTTGGAGAAGACTCTTTAGAGTCCCTTGGACTGCAAGGAGATCCAACCAGTCCATCCTAAAGGAGATCAGTCCTGGGTGTTCACTGGAAGGACTGATGTTGAAGTTGAAACTCCAATACTTTAGCCACCTGATTAAAAGAGCTGATTCACTGGAAAAGACCCTGATGCTTGGAAAGACTGAGGGCAGGAGAAGGGGACAACAGAGGATGAGATGGCTGGATGGCATCACCGACTTGATGGACATGGGTTTGGGTGGACTCCAGGAATTGGTGATGGACAGGGAGGCCTGGCATGCTGCGGTTCATGGGGTCACAAGAGTCAGACACGACTGAGCGATTGAACTGAACTGAAATTTTATACATACACACACAGTTTAATGGGTATTACCAAAGTAAAAGAAAACAAAGAATGAAGCTATTCTAATGACATCAAAGCAAACTGAAGCTAAACAGGTAAAGAAAGAAAATACTTACATGAGATGAATACTGTCCAAATTCATGATCTTGAGACCAAAAATTTAAGTTACAAGGCAACTAGGTGAACTGGGTTCAGTGTATAGGACTGCCCCTTCATTGAGAAACCAGAATTGCCTTCAGCCATGATAATGGAAAAAGAGTGAATAGTCATAAAAGCTGATAAGAAACACAAAACAGAAGAATGGTTACCAGAGTCCCATAAGAAAGGGTAATATAGAGTTTCTGTTAGATGGGTACAGAGCTTCAGTTTTGCAAGATGAAAATGTTTGAGATATGCAGCATAACTGGAGAAGGAAATGGCAACCCACTCCAGTATTCTTGCCTAGAAAATCCCCATGGGCAGAGGAGCCTGGCAGGCTACAAGCCATGGGGTCATAAGAGTCAGACATGACTGAGCAATTAAGCATGCAGCGTAACAATGTGAATACAGTTGACATCACTGAACTGTGAGTTTAAAAACAGTTAAAATGATTAACTTCAATTGCAAATTTTCTTTTAACTTTTAAGCAATAGGAAACCACCAGAAACATAATAAATTTTTAAAAGCTGAATGTGGGCTAACAAAGTCACTTAGTGTCAGGAAGACCCAGATGCAAGGACACTCCACAACCACTCACCTACTCTTCTGCAGAATCCTCCTCCGGGTGCTAAGACAAAAAGACTAGAAAAAGAACAAGAGAGCTAAGAAAGCCACCCTTGGAAGTGATGACATACAGGTAGGGATCAGCTTATACTACTGGGGCACAATCATAAAAACTGGCCTCATTCCAGTCTCTGATATCAAATTAAGCAAAAGCCATCTGCCACAGAAAGGAAGACAGTAAATATTCCTGCTCCCTCCAGGAGAAAGTGGACTGCTGCTAGAGGAGGAAAAGTTATCTGCCACTGGGAGACAGAGAGACCCTCTGCCTATCCCTTTTTCCAGCTTCAAAGAATAGCAGCTGTTGGGTGAGAGACAGAAGTCATAAACACAACTGCTCTGCACTCAATACTAGGTTAAAACTCAGCTGGTCCTGGAATAAGGGAAGAAACCCACTCAAGCCCAGAATTCTACAGTGATATAAATATCAGCCATAAACTGAAACAGAACTCACAGGCAGAAAAACCTACCACTGACACAAGGCAGAGTCTGGCACCACCAAGAGAAAGGGATAGACATGCAGACAAAGTCTCAGGTCAGATTCAGTCATCCAGGACAGTCCAAAACTGTAGCTGGTGTGGGGAAACTGAGACCCCCACATACTTACGCATTCACAACTTCACGCAGACTACTGCCAAAGTGAAAATGAAAATCACTCAGTTGTGTCCAACTCTGCGACCCATGTGACTTTAGTCCATGGAATTTCCAGGCCAGAACAATGGAGTGGGTAGCCTTTACCTTCTCCAGAGGATCTTCCCAACACAGGGATCGAACCTAGGTCTCCCACATTGCAGGTGGATTCTTTACCAGATGAGCCACAAAGGAAGCTCAAGAATACTGGAGTGGGTAGCCTATCCCTTCTCCAGAGGATCTTCCTGACCCAGGAATTGAACCAGGGTCTCCTGCATTGCAGGTGGATTCTTTACCAACTGAGCTATGAGGGATGCCCTGGACTACTGCCAAGACAGAGGCAAAAAGCCCAGAAAAGGATCCCTTGTGTCACCAGAGTTCAGAACTGGTGGAAAGTTGAGGGTCTATCAGGAACACTGAGAAGAAGAACTCACTCCAGGTCTCAGAGAAGTCACCAGGTAAACCAATGCATCCCAGCAGGACCTTGAAGTCTCTGGTGACACGACTGTTCACTAGCAGCAACAAAGCAGTAATTCAACACATCAACCAAACAGACTGACTCACTCCCCCATCCACAGACAGTAACACCTTGCAGAGCAAGAGGCATATCCATGTCTTAGGGTAATATTGACCTCACCCTGTCCTATTCTTTTACATCATGTCATGCAACCACACAAAAATTACAAGACACCAAAACAAAGCAAAGAAAGCTAATGTCAAGGGATAAAATTATCAACATAATCAGACCCTGAGACGGCACAGATGCTGAAACTATCAAAGAGGTTTCATAATTAAAACATTTCTCAAAAAAGACAAACAATGGGAATAAGCAAAAATTCAGCAAAGGGGTGGGAAAATTTTCTAAGTTCTATGAAAATACTAGACGAATTATAGCAAATGAAGAATGCTTTCACTGAACTTACAAAGACTAGATACAACAGGAAGAATTAGTAAATCTAAGGATAAATCAATAGAAATTATTCTGAAGGGGAGAAAGCAGAGAGACTAAGATCTATGAAACAATATCAATTAATGTACCTGTCAAAATAGAACACAAGAGGAGGCAGAAAGGGGGCAGAAGAAATACTCAGAAATACAATAGATGAAAACATTAAAAATTAGGAAGGATAATAAACCACAGATCAAAGAAGCTTAGAGAACCCCAAGAAGGACAGCTGCAGGTGATCACACACCTATGTGTGTTTAACTTCACAGTCAAAGTTAAAAACAAAAAACAAAGGCAGACAGAGAAAAAGAGAAATATTACTTACAGAAGAACAAAGATTAGAATAACAAAAGGTGTCTCTCAGAAACTATGTAAGCTAAAGGATAATGTATCAATGTCTTAAAGTAATGCAGAAAAAATTGTCAACCTAGAATTCAAAATGCTATAGACTTTTTCAGACAAGCAAGAGCTAAGACCAGTCACTGCCAGCAGATCTGCTCTGTAAGAAATGCTGAAGAAATTTCTTTAGGCAGGATAACATTGATACTAGATAGAAACCTAGAACAAAGAAATAAAGAACCCTGGAACTAGAAAATACATCAGTAAATAAAATTTTAAAAAACCTATTTAATTGACGCTTTAAAGCAAAAATAGTAACTAAGAAATTATAGTTTATAACATGTATAAGTAAAAATATTAAGAAAATAAACAATGAGAGAGGAAAAAATGGCAGTATAACACTGAGATTCTGACATCATACAGGAAATGTGAAAAGTTAATGATGCATATTGTAAACCCTGAAGTAACTACATATAAAAAATATAAAACAAAGAGCTGTAACTAATAATTCAACAACAGAGATAAAATGGAATATTAAAAAAATGAAGTGTAAAGAAGGCAAAACAGGGAAATAAGATCAAAGAACAGGAGGGACAAACAGAAAACAAACAACAAGGTAGTAGAGAACCTAATCACATCAAAATGTTTAATGCAAATGACCAAATTAATCCAAATAGAAGTGGGAGTAAGATTAAAAGCAGTAACACTTAATCAAATGTTCTCTACAAAAGAAAAACAGGGCTATTACATGACAATGTAGGGGTCAACTCACGAAGAAAACGTAACCATCCTAAATGTGTTTACACCTAAAAACAGAGCTTCAAAATACATAAACAAAGGCCTACAGAACTGAAAAGAGTTAGAATACAATTGAATTTAAATACTTAAACTCTTCAGAAGACGGAGATAAAAATCAGTTAACAATATAGAAGACTGGAAGAACATGAACCAAAACAGACATTGACTAATAGACAATCATAGACTGCACATCAATGCAGAATCCACTATTTTCTACACTTCCCCTTCACTAGTACAGACCACATTCTGAGCCATAAAACATATCTCAACAAATTTCTAAAGACTCAAAATCATACATACTCTGAAAAACATGGAATTAAACTAGAAACCAATATCAGAAAAATATCTAAAAAAAAAAAAAAAAACCTGTGGAATTTATATTGACTGGGAAAAGAGATATATTACCTTAAATATGGTTCTGATACAATGGACTGAATATGCATCTGAAAGTAATTGAAAGTGGACCCCCACTATCCCTTCTTTTATACCATACAAACAACTAAACCTTCCAAATGGACTAAAGATGAAAGCGGAATGAAAAATTAAATCTAAGTATAGATTATATATCTACTTTATCAGTGAATAAAGTCTTTTAAAACCATTAGACAAAAACAGGAAACCAGAGAAACACAGCAAAAATATATTAAAATTTAAAATGCTATATACCAAAAGCTACTTCTTGAACAGACAAGAGACAAAAGATGAGTTTTTGAAAAAAATTATCTGCAATCCAGGTATCAGACAAAAGGTTAACCACTGGAATATATAAATAACTTCCACAAAAGAACAATAACCAAATAGAAAAATGAACGAGGAATAAAGGGCAACTCTTAGAATAAGAATTCCAATCTACCTACAAACAGAGGAAAAATTGTTCCAGATCACTAGAAACCAGGAAATAATAACTAAAGGAAAGTGTCAACTTTGGCTGATGGAGTTTTAGGAAATGGTATTTCCCCTGCTTTGCTGGTAAAAAACCTTTCCTCAAAGCAATGTGGCAATATTTTGAATCAATAATCCCACCCTGGTAATCAATACCATAGGTCTGTAATACATTTATTACAACATTGGTTTTAATGGCAAAAACTGGAAACAAAGTATTGCCCATTAGTAAATTAACAGTTAAACAGAGTATAAAACCATCCCTTAGAATATACGCAACAGTTTAGTTTTGTTTTTTTAACAGGTTAAGTTGTTGCAGCTAAGTGGGAGGATTTTCCTTAGGCAGTACTAAATGAAAAAAGGGTCTCCAAAAAAAATCTGTTTTTTCTAAGTGTGACCAAAAACCATGTGTGCATATGCATTTTTAACACTTATGGATATGGAGATAAATATGAAGACACATAATAGTTCTGATGACAAGAGTAATGGGGGAATATAATCCTACTGTTGGCTACAGGAAGAAGGGAAGCTAAGTAAAAAAGAGAGAAAGGAGTTCACTATAAAAATGAAATTGAGTGATCTCTTGGTTCTTTTGGTAGCATATTGTTTAGCCTCCATGTGTTTTGTGTTTTTTACTGTTTTTTTCAGTGGAAGCAACCTGAATGTCCATCAACAGATGAATGGAAAATGAAGATATGGTACATAAATACAATGAAATATTACTCATAAAAAGGAACACAATTGGGTGATTTGTAGTGATGCAGATGGAACCTAGAGTCTCTCATACACAGTGAAGTGGGAACAAGAAAAACAAATATTGTATATTAATGTATGTATAAGAAATCTAGAAAAACGGTACAGATGAACCTATTTGCAAGACAGGAATAGAGACACAGACATAGAGAGCGAAGTGTGGACACAGTGGGGGAAGGAGAGGGTGGGACAAATTGGGAGAACAGGACTGACACATACACACAACCAGGTTTAAAAGAGAGAGCTAATGGGAAGCTACTGATAGCTCAGGAGGCCAGCGAGGTTTCCTGTGATGTCTTAGAAGGTGGAAAGGGGGCGGTGGGAGGGAGACTGGAGAGGAAGGGGATGTATGGATACATAAGGCTGACTCACTCTGTTGTACAACAGAAACGCAACGTTGTAAAGTAATTATACTCCAATAATAAAATAAAAACAAAAAACTGGATGAAACAAAATGAACACCAATGCCTTAAAAGGTAAGGGGGGAGGGGCAGGTTTAAAACAAAACAAATTTGTCCCTACTGAGTAGTTGATACACAATGCTACTATAAAAATTTTAGTCAAATGCAATGAATGAAACGTGATTGAATGCTGGATAGAAAAAAAAAAAGTGTAAAAGACATTTTTGGACAACTGGAGAAGCTGAATATAGACTGGATATTAGGTGACATTATGGAGGTTTCTGAGTTCGTTTTCTGAGATGTAATAATAGGATCACAATTTTATAAGAGAATGTCCTCATTCCTAACAGAGCATGCTGATGGTGTAACAGGAGAAAAAAATGAACAAGTGGACATTTACCATATTTCATTGTATCCACTGATTATAAGATGTACCATTATTGTGTAATAATTAAGACAAAAATGCTGCTAATAAAAATACTACATGCTTTCAAAATAAACAAAATAAAATAAAAGTTTAAAGTCTCCACACCATGTACCTACTTTTAACAAAGAGATATATTTGTAAATACTGCTAAACAAGTGAGTTTCTACAAAGCTTATTTCCTGTAGAGTTGAAGTGGTAATCCTTTAAAAAACTAAGTCATAAAAGAAAGAATTCACATTTAAATACCATAAATATCTAGCTTTGAGATGGTTGTAAACATTACAGAATATCTTTAAAATGTATATACACATTTTATGTATAATAAATGTGCAATATACAGTTTTTGAAAAAAGAAAAAACTTGTGAAAATCACATGTTTAAATGGAAAAAAAGGTTTTCTGCTAAGATTAAAAGGTCTTAGAAGAGACTAAAACAAAAACCTGACACTCTCAAGGGTATTATTTTTAGGCACATAAAAGATCCACATAAAGAAAATTAACTCAAGCAGGATACACTAGTATGGCCCTTCTTATGGATTCAGCTGTGCTATTTTTCCCAATCCACCTATACATTAGGGCTTTCATTAGGACAAAGCCCGTGTTTTATTTACCTAAGTATTCTCAGCACCTAATATCACCCCTGATATGAACCACCTCCCTAACTTTCTTCAGAATATGGATGCATTCCAATTGCACAGTCTCATCTAGGATTAACTGGGCTGACCTATCCAAGCTGTTATATATGGAGTTTGATATACTCCTTAAAAATGCTTTGGAAGGAGATAAAAATTCAACCAATAATATTCACTGAATAGCCCCATCTAAGCTAAACATTAGCAGCACCACCTCTGTGTACAATGTGGACTACCCAAATGTCTGCTTGTTAAGACTAAATCAAGTAGGAAGACAGCAATAGAATGAAATGGAAACAAATTATCTTACTGGTGTTGGAAATCAAGCTTCTAGTTTTTACTTGACTATCTTCAAGCTATTTTACATTCACAATCTTATTTTACAGGATTGTAAGGATGAAACTAAAACCACTTTATGAACCTCAAAGCACCAAGCAATTTTTTTTGCCAGCCCCTACTTCTCAGGTATTCTACTAAATTGTCTTAATTACAAAGCTACTTATACATAAAACACAACTGCTTCTGCCTAGAGCCTTGGTATAGTCCCAATATACTCAACAGACGGCTCAGTGTACAATAAAAATTCCATCAATGCTCTTTATAGACTCATTAAGAGTTCATTTGTTTCTTATTATATGATCTCTCAAAATGAAGTATTTCATGTGTTTGCTTAAGTGTCCTGTATTTCTACCCACAGCAGAAAAGCTAATGCTAGTTCCACAAAATAGCCCTCTTCAGATATTCAACCACTCTAACATAAAGTTCCTTTCTAAATATCCCTTCGGCTGACTCTGACCTTCTGTAAAATTGATCAATGTTAAAGTTTTCCCTTTCATTGATCTTAGGTAGAAAAAACATTTTATTCTTATATGTTAAGGCTTTTGATCAAGGCTAAAATTCCTATCGTTTATAAATAAAATACATATCAAACCTCTTCAGCAATACGAAAAAAAATTTCATTAGACAGTTTCATATAAGCTTTTATTAACTTTATTTAATCAACCATCATTATTATTTTTATTATCCAAATAAACCTTCTCTAAATTCATGGAACAAGAGCGGGGAGAGAGGTAGAAGAGGGGTTCAGGATGGGTGGGACACATATACACCCATGTCTGATTCATGTCAATGTATGACAAAAACCACCACAATATTGGCCACCAATTAAAATAAATAATTTTTTTTTAATTTCAAGAAATAATAATAATAAATAATGAATCCAAAAAAAAATTCATTGTTAACATTGTGTGCACACTAGCCAAGCATATCCCAGGATCTATTTTTTGGAAAAGAAAATTTTCTGGTAATACAGCAAATGATAAGAGGTTCGCCAACACACCAAAAGCCATCAGCTCTAAAAGATAACAGAAAAGGAGGTGTAAAACAGATGCCAAACTAGCTGTTTTTAATTTGCTCTCCTCTAGCAGGTTTGTTTTTTCTTTTCTATTAAGTAAAACATTTTCCATGAAGGACTTTTGCCACATATCCACTAAAAACTTGAAGCCTTTGATTTCCCAAATAGGAGCAATTTTTCTCCCCTACATTTTGTTGAAACATCTTAGAGCACTTGATCCATGTATCACAAATTACTATGGATTATAATTATCTGCATAAGTCTTACCTCCCCCACTTGATTTTCAACCGACTGATGATGTCCTACCTACTTTCATACATAATTCCAGATACATGGTAGGAGCTAAATAAGCATAAGTCAAATGAGTAAGTAAGGCATTTTTAACATGGATAATACATTTTCATTACTTTTATTATGCCTCTGACTTTAACAGCTTTCAGTTCGGTTCAGTTCAGTCGCTCAATCATGTCCGACTCTTTGCAACCCCACGAACCACAGCACACCAGGCTTCCCTGTCCATCACCAACTCTCGGAGTTTACCCAAACTCATGTCCATTGAGTCAGTGATGCCATCCAGCCATCTCATCCTCTGTCGTCCCCTTCTCCTCCCGCCTTCAGCTTTTATCAAATACCAACTGCATGTTGGCCAGAATTTACTGGTCTACTATTAACATTATGGAACATTCTGTAGAGTTGCCTTCTAAAATAATTTCTTTGGATTATCTCAATTTGTTTTAGTACATACATCAGCAAACACAGAGTTGGCTTCTAGACTGAAGTAAATATTCTAGTAAATGTATTCTAGTAAAAGTATATCAACTTAATCTACAAGTAAAATAAAACAGCCTCTAAAGACAACATCTATTTGTCTAAGACTCCCATTTTTGTGCTCTAATTCTCTACAGTAAGACTAACTGGAATAGCATATTTAATGCTAAAGGGAGATAGGGGTAACACAGAGGATAGATAGATCAAAGGTTTTTCAGTCTTCACATCTCTGCTTTAAAGCTAACTGGCTATTGCCAACGAAGACAGACTTGGAAAATCAGTTTCCACATCTATAAAACAGAAACCATAATATCATGCATACATACTCAATGACCGTTTAATAAATAAAGGAAGGAATCTCATGTTTCTAATATAAACGCACTCCTACAAACTTGTACAAAACTCAAATATGTATAAGTTAAGGGTTTAGACTGACATTTTAAAGGACATCCCTCCCAAAGGAATATTACAAAATCTGTAATTATACACACTTTTAAATAGTGTTATTAAAAACAGATGCATAGCATTTTGTATGTTCTGTCATCTTATTTTTTAACAATTTATGAGCTTACCTCCATTAAACATTTTCAATAAAGATTCTCCAATTTTCAGCACATCTAATGATTTCTTTATCTCAACTGGGCTTCTTTTCATAGGGAGAAAAAAAAAATTCAGGAAAATATAGTGAATTGTGAAATGGTTAAGAGAAGGGAATATATTTATTAGAGATGAAAAGGCACAGATAAGAAATGACCATGATATCTGACACTTGGCTACTGAAAGGACAGTCACAGAGACTGAACACTTGGTCTGGTCTTCTTACAACCAGAAGCAGGAATTTCATTTTCCCTTTTTTTTACTCAGTTTGTTAATGAAAGGCAAAGAGCAGCAACATTCTCAAACAGTTTTTTAAATTATTATCACAAACAGCAAAATCATGGCTGGCAGGAGGGGGCAGACTACTACTTGGCAGACAGCCCCATCTTACAAGAGCTAAAAAAAATGCCTTCATGAAATGATGTTCCTAAGTCAAAATCCACTGTACAAAAGGTACTTTAGGGGTCTCCACATATAGTATTCAAAGTGGCAAGTATCTGAAAGTCAACTATACATGCCTGGTTACTAAAAAGTACATATTAAGTAAGCTAAGACTGGAAAAGCACAGTGCCTAATTTCTGTATTATAGCAGCTGCACAGTACACAGTAGTAATTTTGTCAACTGCCTTTAAGAGAGGAATCAATATACCGGAAGGGATTAAAGTTTTTTCTTCCAGTTTTATTGAGATATAATTGATACATAACACTGTAGAAGTTTAAAGTACAACATATACCATAAAATGTTTAGTAAACATCCCATGTTTCATATAAATACAAAATCATAAAATTCTGTGATGTGGTAAGAACTCAGGATTTACTCTTAATAACTTTTATATAGAACATACATCAGTGTTGATTATATTTAATATGTTGCATGTTACATTCCTAGAACTATTTATCTTATAACTGGAAGTCGGTACCTTTTGAGCAGACTAATATTTACTGAGCACTAAATATGCCAAAGAACTGATGCTTTCTGATGTAGTGAACTGATGTAGTGCTGGAGAAGACTCCTGAAATCCTTGGACAGCAAAGAGATCAAACCAGTCAATCCTCAAAGAAATCAACACTGAATATTCACTGGAAGGACTGATGCTGAAGCTCCTATGCTCTGGCAATCTGATGAGAAGAGCCGACTCACTGGAAAAATACAACCCTGATGCAGGGAAAGACTGAGAGCAGGAGGAGAAAGGGAGACAGAGGATGAGATGGTTGGATGGCATCACTGACTCACTGGACATGAGTCTGAGTAAACTCCAGAAGATAGTGAAGGACAGGGAAGCCTGGCAGGCTGTAGTCCACAGGGTTGCAAAGAGTCAGACATGACTTAGTGACTCAACTACAAGATATGTACAAGGTTCTACATATTGGAGGCTTTGCAGGCATTACCACAATTTTGACCCTCAAAAACATTCCCCAAAGTTGACATTACATATTCTTGTTTTTGTTTTTCTTTATCAATGAGTGAACTAAGACTTGGAGAACCAACCTGCCCAGCTAGATGGCTAAAAACTGGGTTGCTTAAGGTATTAAATCCAGCATCAGTTAACCCCACTACAAGGAGAAAGAAAGTTCAGAAAAATGCAGTGAGCTGTGGAACGGCTAAGAGAGGTGAATATATTTACCAGAAATGAAAAGGTATAGATAGGAAACGACCATGATATTTGGCACTTAGTTACTAAAAGGATAGTCATATGGACAGTTCTCAATTTGTTCCTTGAGTAAGTACTTCAGCACTATATGATCAGTCACTATGTTAGAAGCCAGGAAAGTAACTATGAAGATTCATTTCCTGCTCTCAAGGGGCTTATTATTGGGAAGGTACAAATCAACGAGCAATTACACCAGAAGGAATATCGTATGCTATGGAGCTAGAGATTACAGTCTGGAACCCAGGGTATTCAACAAGCAAGGGATGATAAATAAGAGTCCCACAGAAAGTGATGTTTACAATGATAGTTGTAACATGAACAGGAGGCGGGCAAGGTGTATGTATGACACAGAAAGAGTTATATTGATGAGCTACTTTTGAGTCTGTTTCTAAAAGCAAAGAGTGTGAAAAAACTTGTGTTTCTTAATTAGGGAAAATGCAGCAGGTAAAAAACTATGTAAATTATTGCTCTTAATTTTCTCCAAAATGTATGTGTTTAAAAAAAAATACACATGGCAGAAAAATGTGCACATATAAAAAAAAAATGTGTGGCAGTATATTTTCAAATACCCATTTAAGATCCCCATTGCTACCTCTCTTTATTGTGCATATGCTGTATTGCAACAATGTTTGAGTCTAACCAAGAGACTCAACCATAAATCAGACATAGCTTAATCAACAGAATCCTGGCTTAACTGGGGATTTGCAGTTCAATAGATGGTTCTAAATTATAGTACAACAGCACAAATTTAATGATTCCATAAAAAAAAAATTAAGGGCATTTTTAATGACCAGTTGATAGAGGTTTCAGTTCACTCGCTGAAGAAGTAGCCCGGAGGTTTATAATCTCTAAATAATCCTTGTTGATCTTTATTTTCTACTTTTTATAAATGATCACAGAAACTATTTTCATGTATCTTCCTTTGAAAAAGTTTAGATGCTTCACCTGCATTATATAAATATTAACAATCAGTAACTTTTATATCAGCTACATAGAAACTTTTTAAGAGTGACTTTCTCAAGGTCATAGAGCAAATCTCTGGTGAGACAGGAATGGAATTCATGACCTTTGACTGCCAGAAGTTTTCTACCCACACTCGGAAATTCCTTCTCCATAAGTGTAATTTATATGCTCACTTTGAGGGACTGGAAAGTTCATCCCTTCTAGGGCAGGGGATGGGGGCTGGGGAGGGAGAAATTTTTCCGTCAAATCACTTGTCACACAGTTCCTTAGGTTTACAAAGTGATCTTTACCTACACTATTTCATCTTACCCTCACCACCACCCTGTAAACTTGCATGCTGTTTTTCCCATTTTACAGACTCGAAAGAGTTAAAAAATTTAATCAAGGTCATCCAGAGTTAGTAACTGAGACAGCAACACTCCAGCTGCAGTATCTCTGCCACTTAAATCAGTCCTGATTCCAGGATGTATAATCTGAGCAGACACCCAATTCTGAAATGAACGAAGATTTCCTTTACAGTTATTTATCTGATGTTCTACAATCATTTACCTTCCTTGTCATTTAGGTCAGTTGCTTTGTTTTCTTTGGGGCAGGGTTGTTTTCATGTTATAAGTTGACTTGTTAAACTTAAGTGAGAGTAGTATCCCCCAACATAGAATTGAAAAAAAAAAAAAAAACTTTGCCTGTTTTTCTTTTTTTATACATATACAAGTGGGAAGGGGGCTTTTTACCATAATTTGTGGTCATAATATATACAGTTTATGTATGGGGTATATACCAATACAACTAGAGAATCTAAAAACTCACATTCATAAATATAAATACCATGTATATACATATACATACATATGTACATACCTAAAATATACCATAGTCATATATAGTATATACATACACATCATGCCAGCAATTATTGTGAAAAGCCACATATATACTGTTAAGCATGGTGAATGGAGCACATAAAACAATTCCTGGATGTGAATGGCAGCAAACTGTAATAGTGGCAGCTTCCACGGCCTCTGATGGGGGTGGGAAAACTCTCTCAAAGCTCTAAAATTTTTTCATCTTCTACACAGCAATAAAGCAGCAAGGGCTTTCTACTGCTGCATCTGTACCCTGTTTGCAACCAGCCCCAAAACCGCTTTTAATAAATATTCAAAAATATACACCATCAAATGAGCCACAGAAGAAAAGTATGACTTTGAGTTAAAAAGAAAAACGAAAAAAAAAGACAGGAAGAAAGACCATCTCTGAGAATTCTGAGTGAGTATCCTGTAATCTACTGTCGGACCAAAACAAATTTTTATGGAGCAACAGGACTACTCAAGTAGCCACTTTTATGACAATAAACACCCTAAACCGAAAAATCCTTTTGTAACGTAATTACTGAGAATATATAGAGAAAGTAACCATTTAATCCACAGCATGTGTTCCCTACCGCAAAAACTCAAAAGCTGACATCAGATGGGGTGTGGCCGGTCTAGGCCCTGACAATGAATTCTGGCCAGCTGAAGTCAGACAGTTCTCTGGAAGGGCTTGGGACCTGGAAACCAGGCAGGTCTCACAGACCCTAAGGCTACTGCCCTTCTGGGCACAGGGGAAGGCCCATCTGTTTATTTGCATTTTGATTTTGAGAGCCCTGGTTGTGGCAGATGAGTTAAGGCTGTGGTTATAGGGTGCTGCCAGTGACTTAATATTTTTACCCTTACATTTTATCCATACTTAAGACGGAAAGGCGCACATAACTTGTCAGCTGAAAAAATAAACATAAATTTTCAAATGGAAAATAAATGGACACTGGGCAAAAATACAGATATTTCCACTTCAGTAGCCCATGGGATTTTCAAAATGCAAATGATAAAGGTAAGCCACAGCAACCTATTTTAGGAATTATCTACAAAAATGAAAGTTATGTTCAAAAAAAAAAAAGATAATCATGGTGTAAATTCTGAACAAAACTCCTCTGGAATATTTAGCTCGTTTTCATTAATCAACATGGAAGCACAAGTAAGAAAACTTACTTAATTCAAAGAAAGAATAACTTTTCAAAGAAGTTTGTGCCATTTCTAGTGGGTTACAAACTATTTTGCATTAATACACAAATCATCTACCGCTAGATTTAAGAAGTTGACATGAAGATAACTGTTACCCTCACGATATAAAGAAACCATCTGACACCTCCCCAATTTAATGTGATTAACCTCATGTTAATCTGCATAAACATGAAATTCCACACATTCCATGTTGTACCACCATGAAAATGTCCAAGACATTTATATGCTCATCTAGCTAGCAGTATCACTTCACTGTTCAAGATAGTCAACACACCAGATTAACCAACACGGGCCTGAGTTCAAAAAGGTCTCATACAGGCCTAGAGGCCTAAGCCCTTATGTCATCTTAGAAAACACACCTGCATTTAAGACTAAATTATTTCATTACGTTGACAGCAGCCTGCTTCAAGATACGACATCTAAGACCCACTCTGAGTCTGGGGAAGAGCATGTTTACCTTTCCCAGGAGGCTGGGAAGTAATTCCCCAGGAACATATATTTTTTTTAAATGACCAGAACACTAACACTATTACATGCCTGATGGGTGCGCTTTGGAAAGACTGTCAAGCATCCTGATTTGTTTTTCCCTCGGCCTGGGGAAAGAGCGCTCCAGTGTTTGCAGTCCCTCCCTTTTTGTACACACAGCCGCCGCAGCTGTAGTAAACAAGAGCCAGCCAAGAGTTGCTAAGGTCAAGGTCTCAAATGCTATACCAGGACCAATTTTCTCCCAAAGCACATTCAGCTGTGGCAAAGGAATTTTCAGGAGAAAAGTATATATATTAAAGGGCCCATTAGCGCAACCATTTTCATTCAGTAAATAGCCATTCAAAACATTCCAAAATAAAGTTTTAACTGACAAAAGTTTCTTTTAAATGTGCACTACTGACTAATAGATAAATAACTAAAACACTTTAAAAACACACAGAAACCCCTCAAGGATGCTTCTTTATCTCCCACAGCAATAATAGTTTGAGGGCATAAATTATTACAACGTTCTGTGAAACCATCCCAACTTTTACCAGCTTCAGTATATTTCATAGTAGTTATGAATTATAAGGTAAAATAATAAACCCCTTTCCTAATGACATTAGATTCCTGTCAAGTCTGGTATGCTCAAAACCCTCTCTCCCCAACTCAAAGGAGTTTAATCTACTCCAATTGACCAGGCTGCAGCCATAAAGATACAACTTATGCAACCGAATGTTTGTCCTTCAACATCTCTTTAAGCTGCTAAAGTTAAACATTTTCTAGCCTAAAAGTATACCCCTTTATCATAACCCATTTCTATGTGGTTTTTAAGAATGTAAACAACATCTAAATGAGGTTTACAAATAGCACTACCAGCCTATTTTACTTTTTAGGTGAAGGGTCACTGTTTTTGCTGAATGCCAATTTCAAAAAGCCTTTCTTAGGAGAAGGAATACATCCAGGCTTCGAAGCGACCACTCCTATTCCCCCATCACAAGCTGCTGCCCGTTAAATATCACCAAATTCATTCCAAGGCATTTACTTAGCTAAACAACTCTATCCTCCAGTAGGAAGAGGGCATGGAGGCGTCTAGGTGGATTTGCAGAATGACGTCCGTTGATTGGCAGATGTCTACCGAAGCCACTAGATGCACATGCAGTAAATGTAAATAGAGCTGCTCCTCTCCCTGGTGTTACAGGGAAACTGAGAGAATATTAAAGCTGATTTAAAACAAAACATCCGAGGGCTCGGCTGAGGATTCTATTAGCCAGTGGAATTGCTTAAAACAATCCATACAGCGCGACACTTAAACCATCTGTACAGTTAAATTAGAGAGCTGACAATATTAACCACGCAAACTGTTTATCCAGATTACACATTCCGTTGTACTAATACTCTTTAACTCAACACAGAACACAGTCAGCTTTTACCAGCTGAATTAAGGCTATTACTATTAAAGTATGCAAAACTCGAAGCGCAGGGTGAAGGGGGTTGGGAAGCTGCAGGGCATGTAACAAAGGAATTGGTACTTTTTCCAAGCTTTTGCCTCAAATGCACTTCGAAACTGAACTCTTGCGTGCACCCCACCCTTTTCCCCAAAGATAAAAGTTTTCAAAGTTCTAATAGGCAGTTCTCTGCCCAAGAAAAGCAGGACTGACTCTCCCCGCAGGGGAGCATCTAACGCGAACACCAACTAATGTCGCGGAGGTCAAGTACAGTCCTCCTCTAAAGGCAAGAAGCGGCTCCCAGGCCGGCTCCGCGGGCTTCCCGCCCGGGGGGCCCTGCAAAGTTGCCCCTTGTCAACTCCGGCCAGGTCCTCCGTAACTGAAAATAACAGCCTCGGGTCAGCCCCCCGGCTACTTGCACGGACCAGGCACTGTAGCAAGTGGCAGTTACACATCATTACGACCAGAGACAATAATGAATGTGGCACCAGGACCACTATTCATGCCAGCAGTGTCATCTCCGCTTTAACCCCTTCCCCTCCGCTCTCTCCAATGCACACCCACAGCCCACACGGCCCGGTGGGGCAGCTCGTCACCCAACTCCCTCTATTCCTGGGGGCAAACTACTTCCACAAGCTCCCCCCCACCCCCAATTCAGCCCTGGTGTTTTATTTCCCATCCTTGGCAACTGTCAGGCAAACACTGCAAACAACAATTCCACTAGGGATAGAAAAATATTGCTTAATTCACGCTACTTGCTAAGTTCTTTAAAAAAAAAAAAAATGGGGTGGGGGAGAAACCTCCTTTCTTCTCCACGAATCCAACCGACGCTACTTGCTTTGCAAAAGCGTCGCCCTCCCTCTCGCCCCCACGCCGCCCCGCTTCCCAACACTTTCCCCCTTTAAGAACACAGACCAACCAAAATGATTTAACTTGAGCAGATGACAGAAGAAAAATAAAACACGTTAAGAGACTACGGTCTGATCTGGGATGGCACCAGAAGGAAAAAAAAAAGAGGAGGGGGTTGTTTATTTTGATAAGAAACGGAATCGGCACAGACCTGAACAGAAGCTGCGGACCAGGAGAAATTGTTTTCTTTCCCTCACCCAGAGTCCCCCTCTCTCTCTCTCCCTTTCTCTCGCTCTCACACGCGCGCGCGCACACACTCACGCTCGCTCGCACACACACACACGGCGTCACCCGCGCACACTCACACGCACACTCGCACACGCACGGGCAGAGCCTCTCAGCTGCTCTCTGCAGTTCTCAGGAAATGAATGGGGGGCAACCCAGGGAACTGTTGTACTTGCAAATGACTTACCCGGATCACATGATGCGCTAAATGTAGGGTGGGCCGGTGGGTGGAGGCTGCCGAGACGCGAGCCCGGGTCTAGCGTGGGGAGCCTCGCCAGGCCCGCATCGAATTACCCCGGGGCCCAGCCGAGGGGGTTGCAAGACGCCGCTTCTCCTCCCTTGCAGCCCGCAGCTCAGGAAACCGGAGAGGCGCAGGGGGGTGGGGTGGGGTGGGGTAGGGTGGGGTAGGGTGGGGTGAGTTGGGGGGGCGGGTGGTGAAAACACCAAACCCCCAAACAAAAGAGCTCCAGGTCCTCCTCCCCAGAAACAAAGCCCCGCCGCTGCGGGCGAGCCCCGGGGTGGGGCCGAGGGCGGGGGCGGCGGCGGGGAGGGGCTCGCTCAGCAGGCGCTAAGTCGCTTTATTGCCATAAAATGGGGCCCCCGAGCCGCTCCGCCCGAGGATTAGGAGGCGGGCTCTGAGTGTGATGGTTGAAATCCCCTGTGGGAAACTAACCCCTCCCCGCTCGCAGAGGTAGAAGGCAACACCCACTGCCCGGCCCTCGCCTCGCCGCCCGGGCCGCCGGCTTGGGGGGTGGGTCCGCTGAGCCTCCACCCCGCCCCACCCCGCCCCACCCCTGCCCCCGCCCCCCGGCCTCGGCCGCGCTTCGCGATCACCTGCACCGCCTTGCTGCGGCACCCAAAATAACCCACACATGGCCAACTCCGCCTTGGGAGCCGCGGGGCGCGGGGAGCCCGCGGGAGGAACCCCCGGTTTCAACTCCTCGGGAGCGGACTCGCGCGGAGCCGCCAGAAAGTCCCCTCTTTTGTGCCAGAGCGCGCTAGGCTGCCTTAGGAAGGGAATTCGGAGACAAATAAAGCGCGGAGCTCGCTCGGCCCACCCCCCTCCGCCCCCGCCGCTCCCCTCCCGCCCGGGTGGAAACGTGCGGGGAGGGAGCCGGGTGCCCGAGCCGTCCCCGCGGCTCACCCACCAGCTAACTTGGAAAGGTGTGGGCGGAGCCGGCTCCGGCGGCCGGCGGCGGCTCGGGACCGCTCGCGGGGACCGCCCCCGTGGCTCCGGGCATCGCCCGCGCCGGGCAACAATGGGGTCCCGGCCCGGGCAGCCCGAGCGGGCGGTGCCCTGGACGCGGGGGCGCACGCGAAGGTGGGGCGTGCGCAGGGCCGGGTGCGGAAGGCGGTGGGGAAATCATTGTTTGGGTTCTCGAGCGACGCACGTTGCGAGAGAGGCGGGGGCGTCCTCCCGCCCAGCGCTTCACCTTGGCGGGATGAATGGGGGCGAGGCGGAGACGCACCCCCGGTTCCGGAGCCCCGGGAGACGGGGTGCCCGCCCTTGCTCGGAATTTGGGCAGGAAGCGGGAGCTGTAGATACCGGCCAAGGGGCTGCGGGAGAGCGGAGTCCGGCCCTCCCCGCCCCGCGCCCCAGAAGGGAGAAGCGAGCGGCCCGGAGCTGAGTCCTCGACGCCCTTCCCGAGGGTCCCTCCCTCCCCGCCTCCGCGCCCCGGGGAGCGAATCGACGCGATTCTGCGGCGGGAGGGAGAGGAGGCGGGCAGCGCGACCCAGCGCTCCCGCGGCGGCCGGGAGGGCGCGGGGTCAGCGCGGCGCAGAAGGGTCGGCGGGGGCAGGGCGGCGAGCAGACGGAAGCGGGCGCGCTGGGAGCGGAGCGGGCGCGGCGGCGATCGCGTGCGCCACTTTCTTGCAAAGCTGGGTGAGCGCGCTGGGGCTCCCGGGTGGCCGGACACCCCGGCACGGCGCCCCTGAGCCCACCCCGCGTGGGAAACCACCTCGGCAGTGGGAAGGCCTCGAAGGGGAAGTTTATATTAAGGAGAGAAAGATTTGCAAATGTGGCACGAAGTAGGGGTGGGAAGAGAAACGAGGCAGAGGCCGAGAAACAGGAAATGAGAGCGAAAGGACGCATTCTAGCCAGGAAAAAGCCCAGTTCTACATTTCGTGTGGCGGGTTTCCAAACACTTCTAGAGGCCCTGTGTGCGGTATTCATGAAAACAAAGGCAGCGCACTGCCTGATTGTGTTCCATGCCTCCTGCCTCCTGTATGTGAGGATTAGGCAAGGTGGTCCAGCCCGGACGATGATTCCACGGTCCCCTTCGAAGTCTCCAGGGGACCTGCGTCTGAGACACTTGAGAGGAGGGGGGTCTGTCCTGGTCTTAGGATTTCCAAGAGCCAATAAGTGAAAGTGGCCGAATAATTGTGCCCCAGTCCTTGAGCGAAGTATCCTTAGACTAGGAAAGCTTCGGGAGCAGGAAGGTGATGGAAGACTACCTTCTTAGACGTGGATGCGGCCAGGGAATCAGGAACCAGGAAAACGGAACTTGGGGGCTGAGGGGCGCTCCTTGGGGCGGGGTCTCTCCTGGGGAAAACAGGCCAGGACCCCACCCCCTAGCTTGATCCTGGACTCTGGGTAAACAGCCCTTTACATTCGTTTGCATCTGGGTAAAAACATCGTCAAAAGACAAGTTTGAAAACCGATAGAACGTCAACAGACACAGTATTTAAACGGAAAACTCGGCTCTACTAGAAACAGTATGAAGTTTTCCTCTAGGTGGGGCAGGGAGTGAAGGAGGTGAGTTTTAAGAGTGGAAGGATGCTATAAGAAATTATGTCATCGTGGCACTCCTTGTACTAGCAGTTCTTGCTCTTAGAGCGCTGCACTGACCATAAATATATTCTCGAGCAAGTGCTTCTGCACTTGGAAACACTTTCCATAACTGCATTTCCTACCTACGGCTCCAGCCGTGGACATGCTAATAGAATGATGGAAGATAGAAAATAACATAGAAGAATCCACACCAGAGGGATAAGAAAAATACAGATAGGTCAAGGTTAATATTTAGAATATGTGTAATGTGGTTAAAAGAGGGAAGTATACCAAGTATTAGGGGGAAGAAAACTAGCAGATTTTGTTAAATTGAAGTAAGAAAGAATACAAATGTTGAATTAAGGCAACTCCCCAGATATAAAAATGAAACAGTTTAAGAGGGAGAATCACTTCATTGTGTGAGCTGGGAGTGGAAGAATGAAAACAATGAGAGAATAAAGAAGCAGGATATTTTGGGAATTAGGGTGCTGGAGACAATTATGTGTGAGAGTGTGTCTGTGTATAGGCGTACATTTCCAATTCATTTCATGTCATTCCATCTCTGTACAGAACTTGGACTTAAACAAAGTGAAAGTGTTAGTCGCTAAGTCATGTCCAACTGTTTTCAACTCCCCAGACTATAGCCCACCAGGCTCCTTTGCCCATGGAATTATCCAGGCAAGAATACCGGAGTGGGTTGCCATTCCCTTCTCCAAGGGATCTTCCCAACCCGGGGATTGAAACCAGGTCTGCTGCATTGCAGGCGGATTCTTTACTGTCTGAGCTACCTGGGAAGCCAAACTAAGGTGTAAATAACAGGGGAAGGTAACAAGCAGGTCCACATACCCTGGCAAAAATGTGTGCACATCTTTGTCTTTAGTCCCTTCTTTATTTCCATGTGTATTCGGGGATGTGAAAAGTCAGAAAATGCAAAGATGACAGAATTATTTTGCCAAGAATATATAACTGTCTGCATAAAAGAATGTGTTGAAATTACAGAATCATAAAATTTCAGTGTTGAAAGTATACGTAAAATGCCAATTCTTTCTGATACTTAATTCTGTTTAAAACCCAGATGAGTTGAATCAAACATGTTTCCCTAACTTTTTATACTTCATTTATTTAGTCTTTAGTATTGCAAATACCAGAAGAATGATTTAAAGAGGATGAAAGGGAACTTTTGTGGTAACTGAGTGGTTAAGACTCCACCTTGCGATACAGGGGACAAGGGTTCGATCCCTGGCCAAGAAACTAAGATCCCACACGCTCTGGAGCAACCGGGTGGGCCCTGAGCCCAGACACTCCAGAGAGCGGGTGCACCGCAACCAGGATCCCGCATGCTGACACTGAGACCCATGCAACTAAATAAATATTTGTAAAACTGTTTGAAAGAGGATGAAGGTTGGAATTCTGACATTTTTATACACATACCCTATACAAATATGGGATTTCTTTTCCCTAACATATTGGTCAGGAAAAGAACAAGAACAAAAACAACCATAACAAAAAACCATTCACATGCATCCTCAAAGCAAATAATATACCTAATTCAATGTAAATATGCGGCTAAATTTACAACTAGAGATTTTAAATTGTTACCGTAAATGCTACCTACGCAGAAACTTTCTGCCAGATCCTATACTTGCCCAGTTGTGCTACTCTTTGAAAGATTAGTATCAGTGATGGAAAATCTTTTATCATATTAAGAGTATCACCTGCCCCATAGCCTGACTTGTCTAAGGTGATGACTATCCTCAGTATCTGTGTACATGTAAAGTTCTTAAGCCATTGCCTCAGTGTTGTCAAAGACTGCATGGGTGATTTAACACTAATATAGTTTTAGGTGGGGGTTGGGGGGCATGGAGTCCATTTTCAGAAGTAAAAGCTATGTTGAAAGATGAGACCTGACTTGAAGTGAGAATAAAAGTGATTCTCAGAGCTTTAAATAAAGAATATAATCATGATTTTTTCCTAAAGCCTGAAGTGAATATGTGCTGTTGGGTTTTCAGTGCCTGATTTCTGTTTTTCTTGTGTCCATTTGGCCAATAACTGTGCAGCGAAGGGGAATTTTCCTGTTTAAGTATGAGAAAGGCTTGTGAAAGCCTTGCTACAAAAGCAAAAAGCTGGTAATATGGTAAACAACATGTTTCGATTTGAGTGAGGGGCTATCTAGAAATTAGGGGGGACAAGACGTTCAAAACTTTGTTTTATTGTACTCAACACAGTTTTGGTCATTTTAGCTTTAAAATCTTCCTCGCATCCTTACATGTGTCTCTTCTTTTCCACCGTTCCTTCAGAGTCACTTTCATTCACGTCCCCCCCTGCCCCCACTCCCACATCTCCTCCCCCAACTCTGAATTTCCGGTCCATTTCTCCTCTTATACAGCAAAACCTTAATTATTGCATACCTATATTTAAAAATCCTAAAGTGGAAAAAATTAGTTTCAATTCAATACAGTGGTATTCTAAAGCACCACTTAGCTTTTTATCTCATACTTCCGTTCCAGCCCAAGTGGACATCTTATAATGCCCCATCCATCCTGGAAGCTTTTACTCTCAATGAAGGTGAAGGTGTTAGTGACTCAGTCGTGTCTGACCCTTGTGACCCCATGGACTGTATCCCTCCAGGCTCCTCTGTCCTTGGAATTCTCCAGGCAAGAATACTGGAGTGGATAGCCCTTTCCTTCTCCAGGGGATCTTCCAGACCCAGGGATCGAACCCAGGTCTCCTATACTGCAGACAGATTCTTTACTGGCTGAGCCGGGGAAGCCCTTTACTCAATAGCCCCCTCTTTGTCCTCCTGTGGAACACTCCCAAAATGATGCCTTGGCGCTCCGTACACCATATGTGAATCTCCTTCATCAAACAATCATCTCTCCCTTCTTTCAGCTTCTTTAAAAAAAAAAAAAAAAAAAGATTTATTTCTTTTTGGCTGCACTGGGTTTTTGTTGCTGCACTCAGACTTTCTCTAGTTGTAGTGAATGGGCTTAGTTTCTCCCAGGCTTGTGGGATCTTGCCAGACCAGGGATCAAACTTAAGGACCATGCATTGCAAGGCGGATTCTTAACCAGTGGACCACAAGGAAAGCTCCTGAGTTTTTTCCCACCCCCCCTCCTTGGTATAATAGAAAGAATGACTCAGCCACTGACCAGATGGTTTTTTATCCTTCTTCTGATTTTCAGTTTTTCTACCTATTTAAATAATATTTCCCTCACACTGAAGGATTAACATTTATTACTGGACCAATTAACATGCTTACTTGGACCAGTGTGAAGTATACCTGAGCAGGCATCCGGCAAATGTCAATTCCCTCACTTCTTCTTAAGGCTTACATTTACATTTACACTTACATCTTTTGGCTTTCATTACATTTTGTTGGCTGTCCTATCACAGGTAACCCTTTGAGGATAAGACCTACATCTAAACCATCTATTTAGCCTTCCGTTCACACTAGTTTGCACGGAGTAAGTAATTAATGGGGCTTCTTAGCTGATTCTAGTGGTAAAGAGCCAGCCTACTAATTCAGGAGATGCAAGAGACATGGGTTCGACCCCTGGACTGGGAAAATCTCCTGGAGGAGGAAATCGAAACCTACTCCAGTATTCTTGCCTGGAATATCCCATGGAAAAAAGAGCCTGGCGGACTATGGTCCTTAGGGTCGCAAAGAGTCGGACACACTAAAGCGACCTAGCATGCCCACATGCACAGGTAATCAGTGAGTGCTAGTTGAATCTATTAAACAATTACTAAAATTAGAATGACATCACTAAAATACAATATAGCAGAAAATCTGAGTCTCCATTTGTGTGCATATATTAAAAATCTGGCATGTGTTGATAAATACCTTTTGATCATTGATTCTAGCAACTTTCTTCTAAAAGTTTGTACATAAAGGCATATATTAGCTTTGAAGAATTTTAACCTAATTTTATTGTCCCTATCATATTTAATCATTTCAAAATTATCCAATCAACTCTAATTTTTGTTTTATTAAAATTAGAATTATACTGTATCGAATGAAAACTCAATTTGTCAATATGAGAGAGGAAATTCACAGCAAATTTGTTTTTAAAAATGGCACTTCACAAGTTTTTAAGTTGCAAACATTGGAATTATAATTTTGTGATAGACATAGTATTCAATTTTAAATATAGCAAGTTGATGGTGGGGTTAATGGCAACCTCTGGGAGGGCTTGCACCAGGGGGGACCTTCCAGGACCACTGCTGCCAGGACCCCCATCCCGGCGGCAAGCCACTACCAATCCTTGCCTCTATGGGAGACCCTCCCACTAGCAGGGGACACCACGTGATCCCTGGTCTGGGAAGATCCCACATGCGGCGAAACAACTAAGCCCCTGCCCCACAACTACTGAGCCCATATGCCTCACTTAGGCCTGTGCACCCTGAAGCCTGTGAACCACAACCAAAGAAGCCACGGCAATGGGAAGCCCATGCACCACAAGGAGAGGGTTGTCCTGATTCACTGCAACTGGAGAAAGCCCACATGCAGAAGCGACAACCCAGCACAGCCAAAAAAGTAAAATAAATAAAAAACATAAGTAAATATAACAAAGTAAGGCTTATCAGGTTTGACTATAGCTATCCTTGGCTTTTAAAATTTTACAAATGAAAATTGGACCCCCATGAATCAATTTACTTCAGCTAATGTGTAGATGCTTTACAGAATACCACTTTAATTTCATGCTGGATGCAAAGGACTAGCCTCAGTATTATAAGCATATGAAGATGAGCTTAGATAAAACTAATGAATAACAATAACACAATGTACGCTTAAAATACTCTGGGTGAAGTTGTATCTATTTGGAAATACTGGGGAGAAGGTTGCACTTAAAAGATGAGTAGAATATTTTTATTTCTTAATAACATGAAGTGTGTCATGTATATGAAATAGTATGCATCATGCACATGTGGCCTCTCCCTCACTTAAGAAATAGATCCTTTTCAGTACTTTCTAAGCCACCCGCTGTGGTCATCCCAGTTGCATCTCTCTCCTGTCCCTCCAGGGGTACCTGCATGCATGCTAAGTCGATTCAGTCATGTCCGACTGTTTGCAACCCTGTGGACTGTAGCCCTCCAGGCTCCTTTGTCCATGGCAAAGAATTCTCCAGGCAAGAATACTGGAGTGGGTAGCCACGCCCTCCTGGGAATCTTCTCAACCCAGGGATAGAAGCCATCAGAGTCTCATGTCTCCTGCATTGGCAGGTGGGTTCTTTACCACTAGTCTCACCTGGGAAGCCCCCCTACATGGGTAACTGCTTTCCACCTTGGGGTTTATCACTTCATTGCAATTTTTATTATTAATAATTTTGATCTTGACATAAAGTCTCCATATCATTATTATTCCTAATAATGAATTGCTGTTATCTATTTAAATTACTGACCCCACCACATTCAAGTTTTTCCAAATGTTTGCAACTATACTTATATTAAACACCTTCTTTCTTTTTTAAAAAAGTATCTTTTAGATAGTTTCCACCAGTTTCAATAGTGTAACTGAAATGAAGATTATGAATTTGTTTCTATTATTTTAGAAACACATTGCCAGATTATTTTCATAATATTTTATCGGGTTAACATGACACCGTCATTTATGAGAGTGCTATTTTCCCAGTGTTCTTGCTCAGGCTGGGTAGTGTTTTGAAATTTGGAAAAAAAAAAAAAAAACGCTTTAAGATAGTAAACAAGAGTGGTTTGAAATTTAATCGTTTGATTAGTAATGATTGAACTATAATCTAGAAATATAAATGCGACATTGGCGGGTAGGATGTTTGGGCTGTCAAACTGCTATTGCCACAGCCTGGCTAAGAGGATGCAAGTCTGGCTACAATAAGAAATGGGTGTTGGAACAGCTGTGAAAGACATTACGCATCCAAACTCTGAAATTCAACATCTTGTTAAGTATTTAGGGGAAGGGATAGAAGGGAAAGAAAATGGGAAATTTTGCCTCAATTTTCAATCCTGGTAATAAGAAAGGAAAAGGGGGTCTTAAAAATATGGGATTCATCCTTGTTTTTGCTTTTGATAAAGGTGTAAGACATCTAAATAGATATTTAATTCTACCACATTGGAAGCTAAAAATAACAAATTAGGTAACTGATCGAGAAGAAGAGAGAGACAGAAAAAAATTAAAATCTCTCCAGAAATGTGGGAATAAAATAACATGAAATGAAAATAGGGGCAGAATGAGAGAAGGAGGAGGAAAGGGAGGAACATCACTAGATTGATGAAGTATTGCTTTGCTTTCATCTGCAACAACAGAAAACCTAGCTAATGTCTGCTTAAGATACATACCTGCCCCCCTCACACCCTTGCAATGAAACAAGTCCAAAAGTACATGGCTAGAGTTCAAGGCTGTGCAGCTGTTCTCTGGTGCCCAAGGGCCCCCAAGTCCATTTTCTTTTTCTGCTGGCCTTCTTAAAGTGTAACTTTTCTCCCTCCACAGAAAGAAGAGGGAGAAAGGCTGAAGATAAAGGCCAAACTCATTCCTTTTAGAGATTTTCCTCAAAGCCTCACCCATTTCATCCGCCTATATCTCACTGGCCAAAATGAGGTCATGTGGCTTCCTAGAGTTCAGTCACAGGAAAGAGGACAACTTAGATGGAATCTGAGACAGCCCGCTAACAGTCTCTACCTTTTGACTATATAATTTTGTGTAATGTTTTAGTCTTAAATTGCAAGCCATTATATTACTGAGACTCTCTGTTGAATTCTGGCTGACAACTAAAAAAAGAAAAACACATCGTAGCCTGACAAGTTATTGACACAGTCGTTGTAAGGACACCATTTCATAAATGACAGAAAAAAAAAAAAAGACTTCGTGATATTTCTTAACACGTACTTTTCCCCACAATGTGATTTTTAAAAATCATTAAAGTACACAAATCATAATGTCATCGATTTAAGATTAATCCATGTGCAATTTATCTAAGGCAAATGTGAATCCCAGTTTAGCTTCACCCAGTGACATAGTCTGGTTGTGGCTTATCTTTCTATTTTATCAATTTACATGTCTTTGAGACTTGAACATTAATTTTTAAAAGCAAGTCACAATCAGAAAGATAGATATAAACTGCATTCATATTTCATACTCAAATATTAGTGAATCAGCAGTGTTAAGTGCTTCTATCTGTTAACCAAAAAGTCCCTAACTCATTATGGATTTTCATCACTTGAATAACCTTTGACAGCTTGCTTTGTTTTTCTTGGTTTCAGTTTTCCTCCCTGCCCTGGGATGGCACCTTCTTTATTAAGATGTGGAGAATAAATGAGGGCTTATGTACCTTCTGAGTACCAAGCTCTTTGAGACTTCACAAGAATTGTGCATGACTACTTGGCTCTGCTGGTGAAGAAGCTGCCTGCAACGCGGGAGACCTAGGTTCGATCCCTGGGTTGGGAAGATCCTCTGGAGAAGGGAAAGGCTACCGACTCCAGTATTCTGGTCTGGAGAATTCCATGGACTATATAATCCATGGGGTCACAAAGAGTCAGATATGACTGAGTGACTTTCACTTTCACCTTTTTTTTCTCACTTCTTAATTATCCCACCAATGCCTTATTCAGCACTCAACACACAAATCCCTAAAACTTTTTTATGGAAAGTAACTTCCAAATTGCCTGGCACATTGTGGGTGCCCTAGGATTATTTATTTTCCTTTTGTATTAGCCAGAACAATTTATTTCTTTAATACAAATAACTCATTCTTTGTTTACTATTAAAGTACACCTAAATATAGTCACCTACTAGAATAATAAACTTTTTGTCAAGAAAAATTGTCTGAAGGAATATATGAGATTTCTATGTTAGTTCGATAAAATGTTTGGACCCAGTTAATTCAGTTACTGAAGATTGGTATTTTCCTAGGTTTGAATTTAGATGTTTTAACTGAGCCATCTCCCAAATTAGTTGGAAGTTAAAAGTTAAAATAATTTAAACTGTATATTTTCTTTTCTTCTCCTCCCTCTCTCCTTCTCCCTGCTCCTACCCCTTCCTTTTTCAAGACAGGGACAAACTGTGGATAATTGATTCAAGAATCCACAAGGACCTAGATCTTCCAGTTCTTTATTTTTATCCAGTTTACAAATTAGGTTTTTGAAACTTTTGTGCAAATTTCAAATACAATTCCATTCTAAGCTCCAGATAAAAGTAGCCATGGCCAGTAGAAGCAAGTCTGCAGAACAAACAAAAACTTTCCTCAAAACAATCCTAAGTGTTACACCCTCTTTTCAACCTGACATCTATTAACCCTGCTTCCCCAGTAGCTCAGCTGGTCAAGAATCCACCTGCAATGCAGGAGACCTGGGTTCTACCCCTGGGTCGGGAAGATCCCCTGGAGGAGGACATGGCAACCCACTCCAGTACTCTTGCCTAGAGAATGCTCATGGACAGAGGAGCCTGGTGGACTACAGCCCATGGGGTTGCAAAGAGTTGGACACGGACTGAGCGACTAAGCACCACACGGCGCATGCGCCACACACTGCTCAAAGCATTTTGATTTGTTTCTAATTCATTCAATCCCACCGAGAATCCTGTGAGCCTCTACTACTGCTGTGACCTCCTCAGGGCCGTCACCACCAACTCGCCCACCTAAGTTGCATGCCCACAAGCACTCTTGACCCTCCTTCCTTTTATCTTTTTCTACACAGCACGTCTCACAGTCTAGGCTACTGCATATTTTGCTTTATTTTTGTTGCTTACTGTCTATCTGCCCCTCTGCAGGACTCCTCCAATAGAGAGGGATTCCATTAAAGCAGAGGATTTTTCTTGCATGTTCACTGGTGCAGCCCATTGTGTTAGAAAACTGCCTGGCATGTAGTAGGCCCTCAAGGAATATTCGAGAATCCACACCATTCCCATTACATAGATGAGGACTCTGAGGCATCTGATGCTTTTGTATCACTTTATCTATAAAGCTACGATTATAAGGATACTGTACAATTCATCACTAATCATTATGATAGAAATCACTTCAATATATACTGTTGGCATGAAAGAGCTTGATAACCTCACCAGACCCAAGGTGAATTTGAGTCTCAGGAATTCAACTGGTTATCACGAGATCATGAGAAGAGATAATTTCTTCAAAAATGAGGATAAAACCAGGACAAGGAAAATCGAATACGTGGCCTTTAGCTACTGCTACTATGTCTGTATATTTGCATATTATTTGTACATTGATTTTTGAGTTAATAGTGTCACACTTTTCTATTTTGCATCAGTCACTGCATATTTGTAGTATATAAGGAATTCTTTAGTCTCAGGAACTAAGTAGTGTAACATAGGGGAATAAATATATAGTTGAATATTGTGTTTTAACTCACTGAGAGAGAATAATTAAACAGAGTCATAATATTTTCATTCTCACATTATGCCTGGTACTTTTATGTCTGCGTATTAAGATGATAGGTGCTATAGAAAGGGCAAATAAATACAACATAGGAAGTCTGTTTAGTTATTTTAGAGCTGTTGTATTGAAATACTGCCTTGTTTACAATTTTCAACTCCACAAATCCTCATCAATTATTAAATATTTTTCTCATTGAATTAAGCAGGTTGACTGTATTTTCTCAGGAAAAACATCAGGTGAAATGCAGGGCTTACTCTTAACATATCAAAATGTTCCCAAATGAATGAAATTCTATGGCTCTATTACACTACCCACCCTGCCCCCACACTAACAGAGTATACATTCTATCTGCTACATAAAATGAAAAAGAATTTAAATTTCATTATTTATTTCTTTGAGGCTGAAAGCAGTCCTTTCCTACTGCAATGACAAAATAAACAAGATAGTTTGTAGAACTGAGCCACTGTGTATCAGGCATCATGTTTGGAACTGTCCTGGATGACTCCAGGGTGGTTACAGTGAAGACAAGTATAGACAAAAGTCAGGGAGAGAATGGGACAATCACATTTTACAGTGAAAAATGCTAAGTGTCATCAGACACCTGACTATTTTTAATTTGGGATGATTATATATCATCTATCTGTTTATCCAAATTACTCATCAAAAAAGTTTGGTTGAGTAGTATTGTACAAGGATACAATTTGCTATTAGCATCCTTCTTCATTTTGAGTTACGTTCATTGTTTATATGGCTTCGTGCCTGCTAGAACTGCTATCCACATGCATGAGTTCACTGGGCAGCCGCCTAGACAAGAAACATATGGCGAAGTCGGCTGCGAAAATCGAGACACACACCATTCGTAATTCTATCTCTTTTTGTGTGTGTTGACTTGTGTCCGTTCATGCACATCTACATTTAGGATCTGTATCTCTTACATTCATGTGCTAATAAAAATATTTATATCATTTCACCTGAACAATACTTATAAATACCACTTTTATTTAGTAACATGTAATCAAGCAGCAAAGAAATATTTTGCCATTTCATCTAACAGCAGCAAAGTTAGAAAGGAGATATGCAATCCTCCATGGATTTGGCACCAAAACCTAGACTTCAGGTTTTTAGCTCCTGCTTCTGAGCCTGGTCTTGGATCAGGTTCCACGGTTAACAACAAACATACTCCAGCACATTTTAAACCTGTGTGTGCAATGTCTTTTTTAGTCTTAGTATCATAAAGTTTTCTAAGAATTATCTTCTTACAACAAGCAAGCAAACTTAATTCTTTGACATTTCAAATCTAAAGGAAGGCTTATTTTTCACTTGGACATGTTTTTAAAAACTACTGTAATTATCTTGGAATTTGGTCAAAGTAGAAGTCTTGAAAATTGGTAGGTCCAGATCTTAAAGTGAGCTTAAAGCAGATACTTAAAGGACACTAATAACTAACAAAGCACACCTAAGATAAAGGGGGGAAGGTTTAAGTGGTCAGAAACCTTTGAATAAAAGAGAACATTAAACCAGCATCTTAACCGTAGAGTTATAAATATGCCAGAAATACAGACTTTACTACTACTCTATGAGTGACCTTGGCCAAGTTGGTTAACCCTTCGTAATCTTTATTTTCCCATTAGGAACAATACCTGCTTGTAAAAGAAATGCTAGACCATGTATCTAAAATAATATTATTTTATTACTATTATTATCCCCAACAGAAAAGCCATTCCTTTCTGCAATAACGCAGTACAAGTTCAATAAACCTCTGGTATAGACTTTGTCAAAATACTGAAGAGAAAACAGAGTAGGAAGACGCAGTGGGTTGGTTTCCTACTTTTAAAAACCAAATCAATCTGTTATATGTTTTCTTAATTTAATTTCCTTTGCCACACTGTCAATACAGAACTAATGCTGCTTTGCAATTTCATAGGACTTTTCATTTAGAAAAGCACTCCCTATTAGTTATTGCTTGTTAAAATATACATGTTAAAAAAAATCAATATGCTAAGTGTTTAATGTGTTTTTTCTCATTTAATGCTCATAATAGCTGGCAAGGTAGGTGATACCATCTTCTCTATTTTGCAAAGAAGAAAACCAAGATCCATGGATATTAACTTGTTTCCAAGGTGACATGGCCAGTAGGAGATGGAAATAAGATTTGTCCCTGGGCTGACGGATGTCAGATGAGTCCTCTTAATCACTATGTAGTCTGTTCCCAAAACTGGTGGAAGAAACTTACTAGTGAACATTTAGATGCTTAAGTGCTGAATACTCACCAAGATTGCCCAGTCTGTGTACATGAGGTTTGAATTCTGTGGATCCTGGCACACCATTGCTCTCATTAGGCTGAATTGTCATTGAAGGCTTTCTATACCTCCATTAGGGTTCTTGAATGAGAAACCTCAGAAAAAATTAATTCGATATTCTCTAATTGTTTACCTAGAGTCTCTTTAGTAGTGATTCTAGTTCAGATGTTGCCTCTCATAGATGTCATAGTGCTGAATGCAGGGCTTCCCTGGTAGCTCAGCTGGTAAAAAATCCACCTACAATGCAGGAGACCCAGGTTCGATTCCTGGGTCGAGAAGATGCCCTGGAGAAGGGATAGACTACCTACTCCAGTATTCTTGGGCTCCCCTGGTAGTTCAGACTGTAAAGAATCTGCCTGCAATGCAGGAGATCTGGGTTCAATCCCTGGGTTGGGAAGATTCAATCCGTAGGTTGCAAAGATCCCCTGGAGGAGGGCATGGCAACCCACTCCAGTATTCTTGCCTGAAGAATCCCCGTGGACAGAGGAGCCTGGCAGGCTATAATATATGGGCTTGCAAAGAGTCAGACACGACTGAGCCACTAACAGCCCAACACAGTGCAGAGGGCAAGAGCCTCTCTCAGGGAACTAAGGCATGACTTTGGTGACGCTGTACTTGTGGCAGTGATTTTCCAAACTGGAGACCGTGGAGCATTGTTCTGGAGGATGCTAACAGGTAATGCAACACAAAGAGTTCTGCATTCTCAAACATTTGGGCAAATTTTAATGATACAGTGTTAAACATCTTTGAAGATCATGCTGTAGTTGCTGTTAGCCCTGTAATTGACATCATGACTTTTGAAGAGAGGGCCAACAGAGCATACAGCAGTTCTCCAAAATATTTATTCACTTGGTTCTCAAATGCGTTTCGAATGATCTGGGAGTAATTTCCCAAAGAACCTGAATTCCAAAATGCTCTTCTGGGGTATAAGTGCTGCCCAGTGTTCCTAGGGCATTTTCTGGCCCATTGACGGTTTACACTTCCTGTCTCATCTCTTTCAATACTCATCTTCCATGCTCACTCTCAGCTGATAGTCTTATTTCCTATTTCCCAGAGAAAACAGAAGCCCTCAGGAGTAAATTTTCCACTTATACGCTTTCACACCCCAACTAGCCATCTTCTTACAGCACCGCCTTCCTTTCTGGTACCATGGATAAACCATGGAGCTTGTATCTAACTCCTCCACCTTTAGCATGAAATTCCTTATCTTCTCACCTACTCATGTATACTGTTCCATAACTGTTTCCTCACTTCTGCATCACCAGTTTTTCCTTCTCCACTGAATCAATTTCTTTAGCACACAATACCCTCTAATTTACCAAATCTTAGGAAAAACGTTTGAAAACCTGACCACACAGTCTCTTCCAGCTCCTACTTCATTTCTCTATTATTTGTTGTAACAAAAGCCTGTCAAGAAGTGCTGTATTTTTGTACTCAATCTCTCTTCTCCCATCTCTCTCCTGAAAACAATTCCATCAGAATTTCATCCCTACTGCCCTACTAAAACTGCATTTGTTAAAGTCAGCAAAAATGAAATCTGGTGTTTTGATCTGGTAGTAAATGCTCAGTTTGCATCATCTTGATCTATCAGCTGTATATGGCACAGAGAGGTCAGGAAGATGAAGTCTAACACAAACACCAACTGATGGTTAAAGAGACAGTAAAACACCCTCTCCTCGAAACATTTTTTCCCCTGCTTTCCAGAATATCCCATTATCTTATTCTTTTTGTTTTCCTAATTTTTCCTATGTCAGACTGCCTACATGTCACTATTGGCTCTCTTATCTGTCTCTGCCCACTCCCTTGGTGATCTCATCCACTCTTGATGGCTGGGAATGCCATCTCTATGCTGATCATTCTCAGATGTGTATCTCAAGGTGCCCTTCACTCCGGATTTGTATATTCTTCTCTTTATTCTATCGCTACACTCATGTGTATGATGGACACCTGAAGTTAACTTATCTAAAACTGAACTCTAGATCTTACCTTCCCCCTCTTTTTCACCATTCCTAGTCATTTTCATCATCGTGGTAGACAGCAATTATTTCTCTTCCCTCATTGATAGGGTGAAAAATCTTAGATACATTCTTGACTCCTATATGTTCATGTATGATAAGCCAGCAAGTCCTATTGATTCTTCTTTCAAGTTCTATCTAGAATCTGGTATTCTCTCACCAGCTCTATTTTCACTAACCTTCACCTCACCCAGATTATTGCAGAAGCTTCTTAAATAGATGCTTTGCTTTCATCCTCCCCTCTCTACAGACACTTCTCAGGGCACTATCCAGAGGAAACCTCTAAAAACATGAGTCATATCTTATTACTCCTTGGCTCAATGCCTCACAACGGTGTACACATTCACTCTTTTTTTTTTCCCAACACCCCACAAGGCATGTGGGATCTTCCTCAACCAGGGATCACACCCATGCCACCTGAACTGGAAGTGTGGAGTCTTAACCACTGGACTGCCAGGGAAGTCCCCCTCTCACAATTTATTCGCAAAGGCTTCACGCAGCCTTCCCAAGTGGCTATGTCAGAGCTTTACCTCTCCAAATCCCATCTCCCATTTTTCTCCTTCATACTTTTCCACCTACTCTGGCCTCCTGGTTGTTCCTGAACACACCAGGCCACACTTGCTGCTGCCTCTGCCCTGAGATCTGTGCCTGGTGAATATTCTCACCTCTCCTGTCTGCTCACCTGGTCAAGGAGGCCTTTCTGGACCACCTTTTGAAAAATAGCAACGTCTTCCGCATCCTGTCCCACCTGCCTTCTCTGCTTTATTTCTCTCCATATATCAAATCAATAGTAAACACAATTTTTTTAAAAATTTTCTCTCTTCTTCCCAGTAGATTGTAATCTCAGGAAGGACAGACATTTTTGTCTATTTTGTTCAATTATGTATTCGCAATGCCTAGAAAAGTGCCTCAAATTTGTTGGCACTTAAGAACCATCTTCCCAGGTGGCACTAGTGGTAAAGAACCTGCCTGCCAATGCAGAAGACATAAGAGACTTGGGTCCGATCCCTGGGTCAGGAAGATCCCCTGGAGATGGGAATGGCAACCCACTCCAGTATCCTGGCCTGGAGAATCCCATGGACAGAGGAGTCTGGTGGGCTATAGTCCGTGGGGTCACAGAGAGTCAGACACTACTGAAGTGACTTAGCATGAACGCAAGAACCATCTATTGAATTCATTATGGAATGAACTAATGAATACCTCTCTCATATATGTTGAAGGAATTCTTCCTACCCAAAGATCACCATACATGAAAACAGTAGCACTCATACACAGAGTATTAGTAGTTTAAATAAGAGGACTTTGTTTCTATGAATTAAAAGACAAAATTTCTGTTATCATCATTAATCAGCTTTAATATAATAAAATACAATGCTTCATCCCTGATGACTAATTTTAGGACTCATAATAGGTGGTGAGTTTTGGGGTTTTTTTTTTTCCACAATTAGTTCTATGAATATAAACTTACTTAGGTGATTACAGATGTGTATAGTGAATTGCTTTTAGGGTCTTAGAGAAGACTAACAAGTAATAGTTCTGAAGAATAAGCCTTGAGAGCAGGAAAAAATAGCACTTGAGGGGCATTTTCATATCATCATTTACAGTTAAAATTGTAATTCCAACTATATAAAATGGGATCAGGCATTTACAGTCAATAGACAAAACTATGCAAGCCCCCAAAGTACAAAGAATCCCTAAACTTAGGAGAAAGTCAAAGGAACAGTAAAATTCTGACCAGAAAATGATTGCAACTTACACATAGGTGATTTAGGAAGTACACTTGACAGAAGGAACCTATCTTCAGCGTGATCTGGAGTTGCTGCAGTCACAACATGAAGAATAAAGATGGCTCTTGATATACACTGATCAGTGTCGTCAACCATAATTAATAAGACCAAAAGACCTGTAATTAATTTACAGTGTTTTAAAAGTGCATGTTGAAAAGAAAAAGATGAGGTGGACAAATACAAAGTGAAAAGTGGTGGGACTCTTAAAGAATAAGAAGAGGCAGTTGATAATGGCAGGGTTTCATTTGTGGCAGTATTTTCCAAGACAGCGGGTGGGTGGCTTGACTTTGGAATATAAATAGATGCCCTGGTACAGTCTTTGAATGGAGAGAAAAGCAGGTCACTGGGCTCCTACAATGTGGTGAAAATAGCCTGCAAGAACACCCAGCACGTGTACTCTGATCCCAGATTTACCAAGATGTTAAAAAAATTTTGATTTCTCAATACAGGCTGGTTGGCAGGAATATTAAGCTAAGTTTCTCATTATTAATTATTTAAATGTCATCCTGGTACAAATAATTCATGTGTGACTTGGGGGCCAGATGAGCTTGTTTTCCTTTCTAGGCAAAATTCCGAACTAGATAAAAATTTCTAGAATGCTCCCTCCACCCTATTTCCATAATTGTATTACCTCCGTAAGACCCAGATATTTTATTTGCCAGTACTTTTGTGCCACCTGATAAACTAACAGGACATTTTAAAGATGTTTGCTTTTATGGAGATCTCTTACGACCTAAAAGCTGATAGAAGCAAAACATAAAATCCAGAAAACAATAGAAAGATGTAATGCTCTAAGAACAATTAGTAGCTATCATTTATTAAATGTTTGCTACATATCTGCCACTTTTAACACATACATTGGGTATAACTTTCACATAGTCACAAAATCTGGGTGTTAAATATGAAAATGCTTTTCCTTCCCCCATTGTAATGGAAACCACTGAAACTTAAGAACTCTTGATCTCTCTCATGTTGGAAACTTTTGCATTGCCAATTCAAGTTTCTCAATAATTTTCTGAACTCATTGTGGCCAATTTAAAGTTTTCAATCAGTCAGCCAGTGATTCTCCCTCATGCTCTTTGAAGACAGAGGTTGAACTAAGACCCAGGTCAGAAAGGAATTGAGGGAGATGCTGGTAAAGACAGTACCTTGGCCTAGGGATCTGATCTAGGTGTTATCCTCTGCGCTTTTTGGTCCAGTAAGTTATAGCTGGTCCTTCTGGACTTGAGTATCTGTACATCCACTGTTGATCCATATCCCTCCCCAGTTGTCAGACTATGCTTCTTTCATCTTCTTTGTTCCAAACAGAAGGTCTCCTTTGGCCCACCTATTCTCTCGGTGCAAGCCCCAAGGGCTTTCTCCACACCACAGCTGGGTCAGTGACTGCAAAGGCCGAAGAACTCAGAGACCTGATTCAACCATTGTTAGTTAACAGCATTTGGTTTGATACCGGTTTTAAACCTCTAGGAAATGTTCAGTGCTGTGGGCTTTATCTAGGGAAGCCAAGTTATTGCCCTTCCCTCCTAGGATCCCTCCTGAACCTCTTGAATGCCCCATCTTGGGTTTCTAGACATCACTGACCCTCTTGAATTGACCCTCTTGCTTGCCTAATTGGGATTTTTTTAAACTCCTACCACCAAATGGAATGGTGACTTTTGTGTTCTAAATTGGATTTGGCCCCCTCCTTAAGCAATGAATACTATTTGTTCAGTTAATAGAGTCTTGAGACTACTGAGAACTTAAGAATGACTACAACCATAAATTGCATTAATTAAAATTTTAAAAAGATTATCTTCTGAGTTTTATCTCCTTAATAAATATTTGCATCCCTAGGGAGGGGAATACTTTGCCAAGAGTATCATAGCTTAAATTTTGTTAACCCATAATCTACTCCCCTCAGTCTCTGATATTAAGAAGTTACATGTGGCTCATGGGTAAAGATGTCACTCACTTCCACTATAGGATCATCGCTGCTTTCCCAAGAATTTCTCTTTGCTCACTTTCCCCTCCAAGGTAGTCTGTACTACAGAAGGGGCTATTGTGATGCTGGGATAACTAAGGGGTCTTTTCTGAGGGTTATAGGAAATGATATATATGACCCCAGTCCAAACCTCCTGGAATGTCCACTGGCTCCCAGGAGTAGCAAATGTCCCATCACTGTGTAAAGGCAATCTGGCTAAAGGGAGGATTTGTTGTTTAATCACTAAATCTTGTCCAACTCTTTGTGACCCCATGGACTGTAGCCCACCAGGCTCCTCTGTCCATGGGGTTTTTCCAAGCAAGAATACTGAAGTCGGTTGCCATTCCCTTCTCCAGGAGATCTTCCCAATCCAGAGATCAGGTCTGCATCTCCTGTATTAGCAGGTGGGTTCTTTACCACTGGCCAGCTGGAAGCCCAAAGGGAGGACAGACCCTGACTAATTAGTCCTTGGCTCTTGCAAGATCATGATGTCTCCATTCTCCAGGGTCTCAAGGATCCCTCCCTAGTTTATTGAGCTTCTATATCACTAGCTATGAGCTGTCCTCACAGCTTGAGCAGAAAATCTTGTTTTTTCTTCCAAAATCAAACTCTCCAACTATCTGCAATCACCATGTTTATGGCCTAAGCTGGTGCCCCTAAAATCAGCCTTCCTTCTGAGTGGGAGGTTTAATTTTTGGCATTTCAAGAGTCACAGTGAATTTCACAGTTTGGGGTTCCAAACTTTGGCTTTCTGCATACAGTTCTCTCACAACATCATGGTTGTGACTTGCTCCAATTCTTGTCTAAGGTTTGAATTAGTTCAGGGTGCAAGTATGTCTTAGATGAATGTTCCTTGGAATGTCAGCAAGCTCCTACATGCAGCAGACTTAAAGTTTTACACTCACTAACCTATGGGTGCAGAACTCTAATAGTATTTGTTTTTCTACAAGTGAAATTAATTCAGTTTTAAAGTTCTCCTTTTAAAGATCATACAAAGATAATCTGAGCAATTCAAGATGACTAAGTCATTTGCAACTTTTGTGTGGCCGAATCAAGTAAAATATTCAATCACTTGACTGTTCTCTTCCTCTCTGTTCTTCTTTTCTGGGATAAGCTGCATTGGGAGGAATGCTGTTGCTTTTGTATCATCCTGGCATTGGGGAGCAGAGTTTGGTCCAAGTGATGTCTTCTGAACTTGCTGGCCTCCAGGGAGGTGAAGCTCACTTGAATGATCTCTGCCAGTATCCTGGCATCTTTTCCTGATATCTGTGGTTCCTCCATGGCCTCTAGTCTCAGAGTCTACACATGCTTGTTTCTTTCTTGGTTGTGCCATTTCCGTGCCCATGGGATCTTCTTGCAGAGATGACTTCCTCAGCCCCCCTCTCCCATTCTTCAGGTGCTAGGTTGGAGACTTGCTTCAAAACACGGCTTCCCAGACTTCCTTGATGGTCCAGTGGTTAAAAACCTGGCTGGCAATGCAGGGGACACCAGTTGGATCCCTGGTCTGGGAAGATCCCACGTGACACAGAGCAACTAAGCCCAGGCACCACGACTACAGGGCCCACAGGCTCTAGAGCCCATGCTTCCTAACAAAAGCAGCCACTGCAATGAGAAGCCCCCACACTGCAGCTGGAGAATGTCCCCCACTCGCTGCAACTAGAGAAAGCCACACGCAGCAACAAAGACCCAATGCAGCCAAAACTAAATAAACAAATTTAAAATTACATACACAGTATGTCTTGTATATACAAAATCTCATAGTGGGGCAATCAGGGGAAAACAAACAAAAAAACACCTTCCCAAATTATATCTTGGGCAGCTCAGCCCTAGTCCTTATGCTCTGAGAATCTCCCCCAAATATAGAGTTTATGTTGCTATCTCTATTTATAATTGAGATTTTAATTTGGGACAGAGTCCTGGGAACTTCTTAGAGGCTTCTATATGATCTAGTCATGTTTCCTCCAACTCAATTCATTCCAGCCATCTGATTTTTCTCTTATCACATTTGGGATGAGGGAACCTGCTCTGGAAACATCATAGGGATTTTCTACAACATGTCAGTGTTAGTCACTCAGTCCTGTCTGACTCTTGGAAATTCATAGACTGTAGCCCACCAGGCTCCTCTGTCCATGGGATTCTGCAGGCAAGAATACTGGAGTGTGTTGTCATTCCCTTCTTCAGGGGATCTTTCTGACCCAGGGATCAAACCCGGGTCTCCTGAATTGCAGGTGGATTCTTTACCATCTGAGCCACCAGGGAAGAACTTTCTAGTTCTACTTCCATAAAAGTGTAGTTTATGGTATAAAATCTATGCTCTGAGTGAACAAAGCTCTGGATCTTTGGACCCCATAAATCCTTTTCTTTCTCATGAACTCTAGTTCTGGCAAACCAAAAGTGATTTGAAATATACGACACAAAAAACATTGCATAAGTCAGCTTTTTACCCCTTCTCCTAGGAAAAAGGCAAAAACCTCAGGCTTTAAAAATAGACCTTGCAAGCTTAATTTTTTATGAAATTATACATGTAATCCACCAAAATCAGCTGACTTCAAAATCATAATAAGAATAACCAAAAGTCATGGGAAAAGGTGGACACAAGCCCAGAAAACTCCAGACTTCAGATTGAGCCACCTCCTGAAGACAAGGAGCTCTCCCTAAAGTGCAAACACTACTTTACTTTTTTAGAAGAAGGGGTCAGGAACAGGGGTGAGCAGGGCTTCAGCTGAGGCCCTTTAGAGCCTTTTGGTTCAGATGAACAGAAAAGGTAGAGTCGAACAAAGGCACACAGATGAGCCATAACTGCAGAAATTAGCCTCCCTCTGTGCTAGAGCAGGGGGAGAATTGCTCCTGCTGGGAAGATCCCCAGGCTAGTCTTCCAGATTCCAGGATCTCCAGCAAAAAGCCTCGGTGCTACAGCATCATGAAAAGATTTCTAAGAAAAAAAAATATTTAAAAGAACAACAACTTTTCCCAACAGATAAAGAGCAGGCATCAAACTTTCAATATTTTGAGTACCTCTAACCATATTCCCAGAGGGAAGTATAAACCAAAGATTAAATATCCAGCCAAACTAGCATTTGAATATAAAGATTGAAGTCTGTCCAGACTGTTTTGAACATGAAGAACACAGGACATATGGTCCAAATGTAAACCAAATGTGACAGAAGGTGGTGATAGAACAGATATATGTGTGTTATATGCCCTCACAACTTAGAATGTATTTAACTCAGAGAAAAATTTGGAGGAGATTAAGAAAAAATGGGTCAGAGCAAACTTGCTGATTGCTTCTTCTAAAATATTTGAGAGTCAGGAGATACCATTTCAAGTTTACAGACGAAGTAATAGAGATATTAACACATGTAACCATACTATTAAGCACTGAAAATAATATTAGAGATGGAGAGAGGGAGGAGAGAGGAAATAGGAAACATGCTAATTTTATCATTGCTCATAATAGAAAGCTAATAGGTACTGTCTAAAGAAATGAAAAACTAAGGATATTATATTGTTATAATTATAAAAGTTCCGCTAGTGTAAGAATACCAAATTTCTAAATAATAGAACTGTACAAACACATAGACACAAAGAATATAGGCCATAGAGTTAAAGGCTTAAATAGCCTATAAAACTGAAAACATATTATGTTTAGTCTTTTCCTCCTGTTAAATTGCAAGCTACATGAAAGCGAAAATATAGAAGTGATCATAGATGATAGATAGATAGATGAAAAAAAGAATGATAGATGGTAAATAGAGAGAGAGGGAGAGAGAGTCACTTCTTTCAGTCAACATTCCTGATGACTGGAATGGTGCCTCTATTATCTGTCTATCTATTTATCTATCTATCACTTTTGTATTTCCAGCTCCTAGGATACCTGGAGTAGAAGACACTCAATAAATGATAGAACTAAGATATCTCTCATTAATAAATGTAAGTAGGTTTCACATTCTATGAAAGAAGAAGTTTCAGACCGATCTCAATGAAAAGCCAAAGCTATGCTGCTACCTATAAGCCAGAGCTAAAATATTCTGACTTAAAAGGATTGTAGATTAAAAGCTGGGCAACCTTTCAATAAACAAAAATTAAAGAAAGCTAGAGTCATGATCTTAGTATCAGATATGGGGTTTCAGGCCGATATGCATTAAATAAAACTAATAAGGTTACAATTCACAGTGGAGACACAGGTATGGATATTCGTGCTCTGCCCAAAACAAGAGTGAAATAGTAATAAAGCAGAAATTTTAAAAATTGCAAATAAATAGGAAGAAACATACTAGCAATACAAGCCCTTAACTTACCTTTCTCACAGACCAAAATTGAGTGACTAAAAGACTTGACAATTATAATTAGCAGGGTAGATCTGATACAAACATACAGATGTATATATCCAATGTTGAACACAGCAACTGCACATCCAAATGTTCAAGTTGCATTCATAAAAATTGATCACTTATTATGCTACATAGAAAACCTTGATGAATTTTGCAAAGTAGAAATAATACAAATGTTCTGATTCTAATGCAGTGAAATAAGAAACATGAAAATCTAAAAAATATTGCATTTATCTTTTCGATTACTTAAGAAATAATTTTATTGTTTTCTTTGAGTTATTTTTGAGCACTAAGAAACTGACATTATACAGTAGGAACTTTTCTGGGACTCTTCTTTCGTTTTCACTCAGTGTCATCATCCCAGTCATCTATCCTTGTCTGTCCCTTTGTCATCACTCCAAAATTCAGTGGCTTAGAACAGCAAACATCATTTGTAGTTGATGGACGTAAGTGGACATCTCATGCTGTCTCTAGATTCAGGAGTTTAAGAAAAGCATGGTTGTGGCTCAGAGTCTCTTATGTGTTTGAAGTCCAGTGACTTCTAGAGCCAGAGTCACCCCTGAGACATCTTCACTCATGTTGCTGCTGTCTGGGCTGGTAACACAAGCATAGCTTCTCTCTCTACCTCTATTTCTAGGTATTCTTTCCATGGGGTCTTTTCAACTTGGTGACTATAGGGTCATCAGACTCCTTACAAAGCAGCTTAGCACTCCAAAGGCCAAGAGGGAAGTACATTGCCTTTTCTGACGCGCACTCAAAAACCGCATAGCCTCTGTCCTGTATGAGTTGAAGCTGTCACAAAGACACGGCAAATTCAAAGGAAGAAAACAGACTCCACTTCTTGATGTGGGAGGTGGTGGAGAGGGTGGAGAAGGTTCTGAAAGAACATCCGGGACCAGAAATAATACTGTGGCTGTTTTGGGAAAATATCCTCTGCCACAATTGTCTTTCAAAGATAAGTCGTGGTTTTTTGTTTTCATCATTGAGAACAGTTCAATTCAGTCACTCAGTCATGTCCGTCTCTTTGCGACCCCATGGACTGCAGCACACCAGGCTTCCCTGTCCATCACCCACTCCTGGAGCCTACTCAAACTCATGTCCATCACGTTGGTGATGCCGTCCAACCATCTTATCCTCTGTTGTCCCCTTCTCCTCCCGCCTTCAATCTTTCCCAGCATCAGGGTCTTTTCCAATGAGTTGGTTCTTCGCATCAGGTGGCCAAAGTATTGGAGTTTCAGCTTCAGCATCAGTCCTTCCAATGAATATTCAGGACTGATTTCCCTTAGGAAATCAGGTTGGATCTCCTTGAAGTCCAAGGAACTCTCAAGGGTCTTCTTCAACACCACAGTTCAAAAGCATCAAAACTGTCTGAGAACACTTCATTTTATTAACCCATTCTTCTGTTGGTGGACATTTAAATGGTTTTCAGTGTTTTGCTCTTGTGAACATCTTTGCTGGAGACATTCTTGTATAAGTCTCCTGATACAGGTGTGCAAGTTACAACTCTTGGAAATAAACCTAGGCACAGGATTGCTGTGTCATAAAATACAAGATATTTCACTTTGCAGCATAATATTACATTCTCTTCCACGCGAGTTGAATCCATTTAGAATTGGCCATCAGCTCCAGTTTCTTCCTCTCTATACCTTCCCTCCACTCTTTTCCTTTCCCTTTATGTATATATGTATCATAAGAGTGTATTGGCTACTTTACAAGGTACATTTTAAAAATTCAGAACTTTTTGTTTGTTTTTCTCACTGCTACATTCTCAGTGCTTAGAAAAATGTTTGGAAAACAAAAATTTGTTGAATGAATGTAGCTTTGTGTCCTGTGACAAGTAACTGAACTTGGTTTATCGGAGATTTATTTGTAAGTTTGAGGTTTAACTATTTTCTTTTAAAATTAAAAGTATTTTATTTCAAGAGTAACATATGCAGTAGAACATTAAGAAAGCGTGAAAGGAATTGTTAAAATGGCACTTTGCTTTTCAATTCTTTGTCTATTCTAAAATTTTCAATAATTTTAGAATTTAAAGACAAAAATATGACTGCTGATTCCACTATCTATTTTCCTCACTTTTTTTTCTATGTCCTCTTTTTCTGAGTCTCTGCTTTCGTCATTCTGGTTTGAGTGGTGGAAGGGCTCTAACATTGAAAAAGAGTTAAAGAAAGATATACTGAGTAATATTTCAAAGCATTTGGCACTACTGTCTCATACTGCCCTGAAACAGCCCTTATGGTAGGTAGGCAGTAACTGTGTAAGTCAAGTGCCTGAGGTTCAGTGTGGTTAAATGACTTACCCAGGGTCATATAACAAGTAATCACAATTTGAAACCACTACAGCCTGATTTTAAAGCCCATATAGTGTCCTTTTCCTATCCTCAAAATACAGATAGTTAATTAATTTATTTTCTCCAATCCTTAAAAAAAAACAAACTATTTATTTTACTGTAGAAAATTCACAGAATACAGAGAAATAGAAATAAAAAAAATTGAAGATCACATGAAATTCTACTTTGGAGATTTGACAGTGAGTGTTCAATATTTTGGTTAATATTTTTTTGTATCTGTGTGGGGCAGGTATGTTAGTATAAACTTATCATAAGTGGGGTTATAAATGTTTTTTGACTTCCTTTCTGCATCTAACAATGAATCACAGGGGATTTCTTTATCAGTGAATAAAGAGATACCCTTTTAATGACTTCCTAGTGTCCATTTTATATGTAAGCATGACAATATATTAATCAACATTTTGCAAATATATAAAATGCTGTGACAAATACTCTTATACGTGTATCTTTTTTCCACAGCTATCTTTTTATGAGACACATCTTGTCTCAAATATTAGAGTTTGCAAAACTTGGAGAGAACTTGTAGAACTCATCTGATCAAACACCCATTCACCTGATTCTACAGCCAAGATCCCCAGAGCAGGGCAGAAGGTGTTTGTAAAACCACATTATTCTAGGTATAAATAAGACCAGGAAATGATTCTTAGAGAAATAGTTGTTGTAATTTTAAAACGATGTTTTGCTATAGCTGTGATGTACCTTTTGTGGGGAAGGAGATGGAAGCTGCTTGTGCTCACTCACTGAGGTAGAGCAATAGCCCATGACACAGTGCACCCGAACACCAGTATCACGAACGAGGAATCGGAGGGGTCACTGGAGACGGTCAGCTTAAGACGGTCAGCTTAAGCCACGTTCTGCCTGATCCCTTCAGCTTCCTGTGGATCCTTTCCAAAATCCTGAACTTTCCCCCAGACTTGTCACTAATCTTCATCATGCCCTGGAAAACTGGACCAGAAATGTCAACATTCTGGGATAGGCCAATTGTTTGGATCAGAGAAAACCATTAGGCAGGGGAAATTAGTGATCTGGGATTCCAATTGTCCTGGGTCTTGGTTAATTGCTACTGGGGAAGATGGCCAGTGGAATCTGTAGATGCTCTCTGCTCAGATGGCGCTCACCAGGGAGACTCCCAACCAATACCCTCCCTGCCCTAGGGACGGCCCGCTTCCTGTGCCTCTCTCCTCTTCATTTTTTAAGAATTATTTAAATTTGTATTGAAAGTTTATTTTATTTATTTGTATTGAAAATTTATGTTAATTTTTATTTACAATGTCTTGTTAGTTTCAGGTGTTGAGCACAGTGATTCAGTTTTATATATATGTATATATACATATGTTCTTTTTCAGACTCTTTCCCCTTATAGATTATTAAAAAGTACTGAGTATAGTTCCTGTGCTATAAAGTAGGTCCTGGTCGGTTCATTCCTATATACATTGCTGTGTAAGTTGCTGAGTTTGAGCAAAGCCCGGGAGACAGTGAAGGACTGGGAAGCCTGGGGTGCTGCAGTCCATGGGGTCTCAGAGAGTTGGGCACGACTGAGCGACTGAACAAGTTGCCAGTTGCTTCTGCTGCACTTTGTTGGTTTGTTCTTACTCAACTTTAAAATGCTATGACATTTAAAATCATGTTTCTCTGTAAACTCTTCATAATGACTGGTGGAAATAAGTGGAAAACCTGGATGGCGCAGGTTCTGGCATGGCTTTGTAGAGAGAGCAGGGGAGGTGATGGACATTCAGGACTCCAGGGGAGGGCCCTGTGGGTGGCCTGGGAGGTCCTCGGGAGGGCAGGACCTGCAGAGGCTGCTGGAGGATGAGTGAAGACACATGTGTGGCTGCAGGATGTTGGGCTGGATTCCTTCCCAGCCATGCGGTGGGGGATTTGTGGGGCAGGGAGGGGGAGGTAGGGGGAGTGTAAGATAGAGGCGATCTGGGAGGTGCTCTGAGTTCTTGGAACAATCTTCCTCTAGGGTGAAGAAGCCAGCAGTGACCTTCCAGTGTTGCAGATGTGAGCAATTCAAGTTCCAGGATTAGGTAGGTGGAAGGCCCCTGGAATCCAGCACTCAGACTCCTGCTTCTTGGTGAGAATCTGCTTTATCTAAACTTCTGAACTTGGATTACAAAGCTATCGTCAAGCTTCTTGAGAAAAAAAAAAAAAAAAGGGTTCAAAACAAATTGAGTCCCAAACAAAAGTAAATCTTGGGCGATCATGGGAAAGGGAAACAACAGAGAGACCAAATTGATTGTCAAGAGAGATGATTAGATTACTTGAATAAAAAGATCCCATGTGGAAATTAAGCATTGAGTGGGGGAAGAAGGATGTACAACACGGGAGGAAAAAGCTTGAAAGTGTTACTCTTAACAAGCTTTGTGGAATTTTGCCTGACACATAGGCAGTTTGCAATGAATGCTCACCAGGTGAATAAATGAAACTCTACTACTAGAGACAAAACAAATTGATAAAAAGTCATTCACTAGTCTGGACTGTAATTCACTGAGATTTTGTAAAATTTTTAGAGTTAAAAGAGCTGTTGGGGGTTGTTGGTTGTTTAGCACATAGTGGATACCTACTATGTGTTAGTCAAAGGGATTGGAATACAAGATACCCAAGTTCTTTGTCTAAATAGGAGGAAACAGACATGAGTTTCCTACCCCTCAGTTACTTCAAGGCAAAGCTGAGACCAGAACCCAGAGATCCTGAATCTTAGTTCTTTTCACATCCCATTAGTTCATGTTCTCTCTAGGCATTAAGTGCCCTGGAGGAAACTTTGTCTACCTGTGTTCTTGAGACCTTGTGCAGTACACACGGGACAGCAGATCCAAAACAGGGTGCACCCTTCAGTCTGACTGAAATGACAAGCGCTGACACAAGAGAATGAATGTAGCCTTTTGGAAAGGATATTTTTTCAAAAATGTACTATCACATTAAGATGAATCATATGAGAATGTCACAGGTAAGATAACAATACCCTCCTGAATTCCCATCAAGGAAACCCAAATCTAGAAACATTCTGAAAATCATGGAGGGAGATATGGCTGTAATAATGCCAAAAATTCTGACACCAAGTACAATGTCAGTCACAGAAACTTTTGCACAATAATAAAGAATACTGAAATTTGAGAGCTGGTTAAGGCACATATTCCATTATTATTTGAGTGTACTCTGGAGCAACTGAGAAATTTTGATGCATCGCACCTGTAACCTCAAGGTAGAGTAGCTGCTATATGTCTTAAGGTTAATTACTTCTTTTATTCTCATTCAATAATCCAATATATCCTCTAATTTTGATTTTATTTCTGAAGGACATGTTTCTATTGAGAAGATATTACTCCAACTGGTCAAAGTGAGCATTACAATACACCTGGCTGTAATAGTTTTCAGTGTAAATTAATAAATTGGCATTTTGGCTTACCAATGCTTCGCAATGTAGTTAATGTGAATTAATAATTAGCTCAGCAGAGAGAATTAGAAGTCCAATTGCAGGATATTAAATATAGCTCCGCATGCTATAGAGTAGGACCTTGCTGTTTATCCATTCTATATATAATAGTTTGCGTCTGTTAAACCCAAGCTCCCAATCCACCTCCCCACCACCACACCCTTGGTAACCACAAGTCTGATGTTTATGTCTGTGAGTCTGTCTCATGGACAAGTTCATTTCTTTCATATTTTCTATTCCACTTTTAAGTGATAATATCATATCCTGTAATAAACTATCATGGAAAAGATTATGAAAAAATATATATGTATGTGTGTATAGCTGAATCAGCTTGCTATACAGTAGAAATTAATACCACATTGTAAAGCAACTATACTTCCATAAAATAAATAAAGAAACATAGAATGGTAGAAAAGCCCAATTGCAGAACTTAAAAATGTAGGAACATAGTATCTTCTTTAGTGTAGGACCACGGAATGATGGTGCATGTGTCTGTCTCTTTGTATGTGTATTTTTCCTCTGAACACCGAAGGCGAAATTCTGTACTCAGGGAGACCTCAGCACTCAATGAAACTCAGTCTGAAGTAGGTAGGTCTCCCCAGAAACCATAAAACTCTTAGAGGAAAACATAGGCAGAATACTCTCCAACATAAATCACAGCAAGATGACCCACCTCCCAGAATAATGGAAATAAAAGCAAAAATAAACAAATGGGATCTAATTAAACTTAAAAGCTTTTGCACAAGGAAGGAAACTATAAACAAGGTGAAAAGATAGCCTTCAGAATGGGAGAAAATAATAGCAAATGAAACAACTGACAAAGAACTCATCTTCAAAATATATAAGCAGTTCAATACAAGAAAAATGAACAACCCAATCAAAAAGTGGGCAAAAGAACTAAACAGACATTTCTCCAAAGAAGACATACAGATGGCTAATAAGCACATGGCTAATAAGCATCCTCATGTTAAGGGATATTAAGGGAATGCAAATCAAAACCACAGTGAGGTTATCTCATGCTGGTCAGAATGGCCACCACCAAAAAGTCTACAAACAGTAAATTCTGGAGAGGGTGTGGAGAAAAGGGAACACTCTTACACTGTTGATGGGAATGCAAACTGGTACAGACACTATGGAGAACAATGTGGAGATTCCTTTAAAAACTGAGAACAGAACTGCCATACAACCTAGCAATCCCACTGCTGGGCATATATACCATGAAACACAGAATTGAAAGAGACACATGTACCCCGGTGTTCATTGCAGCTCTATTTACAATAGCTAGGACTTGAAAGCAACCTAGGTGTCCATCCATCAGCAGACTAAGGGATAAGGAAGTTGTGGTACATATACACAAGGAAATATTACTCAGTTATGAAAAGGAAAACATTTGAGTCAGATCTAATGAGGTGGATGAAACTGGATCCTATTATATAGAGGGAAGTATGTTGGAAAGAGAAACACAAATACTGTATACTAATGCAAATATATGGAATTTCGAAAGATGGTAATGACAATCCTACACACAGGGCGGCAATAAAGACATAGATGTAAAGAACAGACTTCTGGACTCTGTGGGAGAAGGCAAGGGTGGGATGATTTGAGACAATAGCACTGAAACATGTGTATTACCATATGTAAAATAGATCACCAGTGCAAGTTTGATGCATAAAGCAGAGTACTCAGGGACAACCCAGAGGGATAGGGTAGGGAGGGAAGTGGAAGGGGGTTCAGGATGGGGGGTACATGAATACCCATGGTTGATTCACGTTGATGTATGGCAAAAATCATCACAATATTGTAAAGTAATTATCCTCCAATTAAATAAATAAATTAATTAAAAAAAATTAAAAAATAAAGTAGGTAAGTCTCTAGCTGTTTCTCATACCCATCTTATTTACACCATCTTATAACTAAATGCTCCCTAAATACAAAGAAGTAGGATGTATTCTTTTATGAAATCTTAATTAATTAAAGTTTTGACTGAGCTGCTTGCAGGATTTTAGTTCCTCAACCAGGGATCAAACCCAGGCCCATCAGTGAAAGAGCTGAGCCCTAAACACTGGACCACCAGGGAATTCCCAATGTGGGATGTATTCCTATACATATTTTGTTGCAAATAGAGGAGAACTAGGGAATCTGTTGATAGTGTTCTGTTTTGTTTTCTATGGAAGGTCTCAGCCTAAATCTGTGTATATACTCAGACCTTTCCAAAGGGTAGAGAGCATAGAACAAAAATGAAATGTCTTTATGTAAATGTCAGACGAGTCTGAGGGAGATAAAAAATGATGAGGGGACACATAGGCCTTGTGTTCCTTCCCTGCAGCCCCACCTTGAGAAATCAGATGACCGAGTTCCCTCCTTGGTCTTAGAAGCATATGAACTGGAAAGGAAAAAAGTGCAGGAAGGTCAGGGTTGATGGAGAGCGGGGGATGCACTGGAAAAGGACGGCGGGAGGAATCATTCTGAGTAGTTGACTCAGAGAACTTCTGACTGAGAAAGTCTGAAGTTCAGTCGGGCTTTGGTCTGCTCTAATTAACCCAAAGTGCTAGTATACAAAGTTCACTGCTTGTGGAAAGTTTTACAGTGCTGATAAGCGCGAGGAAGAATAGCTCCTTCTTACCCTCTTCACCAGGGCATCCTTTAGCACAGAGCAGGAGAGCAGCTGCGATGGACCCACAGCGGGTAGGATAAAGAGGAGGCCGTGTCACTCATGTGGAAGATGTCTGTATCATGGAGCAAGGATGTCAATCTGGGCATTCCGGGGTGATTTGGAGCCGTTCTGGTGAGGCGTCATTAAACTGGACTGGCAGGATTTGGGGAAGGTGGTTGACTTGGAGCTATTGCAAATGTGTTAGTCTGAGCTGAGCCACACTTTAAAAATTGCTGCTAGAGCCTGTAGTGGGCTGTATAGTGTCCACCCCAATTGGTGTACCCTCAGAATCTCAGAATGTAGTCTTGTTTGAAAATAGAGTATTTGAAGGTGTAGTGAGCTAAGGTTCTAAGACAAAATCATTCTGGATTTAGTTGTTGATTTTCAGTTGCTAAGTCATGTCCACCCCTTTGCAACCCCATGGACCACAGCATGACAGGCTTCCCTGTCCTTCACTATCTCCTGGAGTTTACCCAAACTCATGTGCATTGAGTCGATGATGCCATCCAACTGTCTCATCCTTTGCTGCCCCCGTCTCCTCCTGCCCTCCATCTTTCCCAGCATTAGGGTCTCTTCCAATAAGTCAGCTCTCTGAACTAGGTGACCAAAGTATTGGAGCTTCAGCTTCAGCATCAGTCCTTCCAATGAATATTCAGTATTGATTTCCTTTAGAATTGACTGGCTTGATCTCCTTGGTGTCCAAGAGACTGTCAAGAGCCTTCTCCAGCACCACATTTCAAAAGCATCAATTCTTCTGCACTCAGCTTTTTTATGGTCCAACTCTCACATCTGTACATGACTACTGGAAAAACCATAGCTTTGAGTATATGGACCTTTGTTGGCAAAGTGATGTTTCTGCTTTTCAATATTCTGTCTAGGTTTGTCATAACTTTTCTTCCAAGTAGCAAGCGTCTTTTTGTTTCATGGCTGCAATCACCATCAACAGTGATTTTGGAGCCCAAGAAAATAAAACATGTCACTGTTTCCATTTTTCCCCGTCTATTTGCCATGAAGTGATGGGACTGGATGCTATGCTGTTAATTTTTTGGATGTTGAACTTTAAGCCAACTTTTTCACTCTCCTCTTTTTTGCACATCAAGAGGCAGCCAAAACATGGATTTAGGATGGACCCTAAATCCAAAAATTGATGACTTTATAGGAGAAAGGATAGGGAGACTTAGACACATACAGAGACACAGGGAGAAAAAGTTATATAAAGATAAAGCGATTGGAGTAGCGAACTTAACTTCCTGTGCTTTATAGCAAGTTCCCACTAGCTATTTTACACACGGGAGTGTATTTATCATCAATCATAAATAATCTCCCAATTCATCCCACCCTCCCATTCCCCAACTCTGCCATTCTGTACATCTGTGCCTCTATTCCTATCTTGGAAATAGTCTCAGCTCACTGCTCTGTGATGACCTAGACTAGTGGGCAGGGGGGGAAGCAGGTCCAAGAGGGAAAGGATATATGTATACTTACGGCTAGTTCACTTCCTTGAATAGCACAAACTAACATAACTTTGTAAAGCAATTATACTCCAATAAAAAAAAGAAAGAGATTGGAGTAATACAACTACAAGCTACAAATCAAGGGATGCCAAGTGTTGCCAGAGTCACTGGAAGCTGGTAAAGAGGTATGGAACAGACTCTCCTTAGAAACTCCAGAAGGTACTACCTTGCCAGTGTTTTGATCTCAGACTTCTTGTCTCCATGTGTGCATGCTAAGTTGCTTGTCATGTCCAACACTTTGTGACTCTGTAAGACCATAGGCCACTAGTCTCTTCCATCCATGGGATTCTCCAGTCAAGAATACTGGAGTGGGTCACCATGCCTTCCTCCAGGGGATCTACCTGACCCAGGGATATTGAGCCGTGTCTCTTGCATTACAGGTGGATTCTTTATCACTGAACCACTGGGGAAGCTCCTCTGGCCTCCAGACTGTGAGAAAATAAACTTCTTTAGTTTTAAGTCACCAAATTTCTGGCAATTTGATGTAGCCTTCCTAGGAAGGCAACACACAACCCACCTTGCTCAATTTTAAATCCTGGGAAGTGTGGCCCATGGAAATGTGGATGGCATAGTTGTTTGCTTAGCAACTGAATAGAGATTAATTTTAATTCTCCTCACCTCTGCCTTCCTCATGCACTCCTTAGACATAAGCAAACAACACACCCAAAAGGACTCACAGATAAAGACTCTAGGGTCAGGAAGAGTCATAAGAAATATTCAAAATACTCTTTTCATTCCCTGTTTAAGTTAGAGACAAGATTTTAAGTTATTCTACTTCATTTGTTTTCATTTTTGCTGCACTTGGTTTTTGTTGCTGCATGCAGGATTTCTCCAGTTGTGGTGCGTAGGCTTCTCATTGAGGTGGCTTTTCTTCTTGCAGAGCAAGGGCTCTAGGATCCACAGGCTTCAGTAGTTGTGGTACACGGGTTTAGTTGCCCTGGAGCATGTGGAATCTTCCTGGGCCAGGGATTGAACCCATGTCCCCTGCATTGGCAGGTGGATTCTTAATCACTGGACCACCAGGGAAGTCCCTGAATTATTCTACTTTAAACTAGTATGTTTTTATTTCCATCATTTTGGCAACTTGTCTTTAAGAAAATATTTTTCCTACCACAGGGAATTCTTTTTAATAAAGTATACAGATTCCATGGCAAAGTGAACATGGGGAAAGTGGCAGCAAGGGACAAGACTTCTGTTTGCAAAAGAGAGAGTTTTCTGCTACAGAATCTTAAACCAGTAAAACCTGTCATCACAACACAGTCAGGACCACCGGACCTCTCTTGTAAAGGATGTTATGTTATGTGTTCAAGTCAGCTGTGAATCCCATGAAATAACATTGTCTTTCTCCTCTCTGTCCAATGTCCTCCTCCTCCTCAAATACAGTGGACAAATGACACCACCAAAGAACCCTCTGGTTTGGCAACACAGGTTGATCAACACTGATGAGACCTTGACCAATGTCTCCTTTATCTTTAACCTTAACCCAGGCTCTCACAGTCCTAGCACTGACCTCTTCAGGTCTGCTTCATAAATAAAGCCAGATGCTAGTTTTGGGGGTTCCTGAGTCTTCCTCCAGCAGTCCATCCTAACAATCTGAAAGCTTGCCTGTATGTGCGTATGTGTGTATAAAATGATAACGGCTCTATGACTGGCTGTTTATTTGCTCTTCTCTTTCATTTTGCTTCCTCAGTGCTTTCTTGCTTCTCCGGATTCTGCTTGCTTCTCCTCATCTCCCTTGTCAGCATTTTCAGTCTTTATTTTCCACCCCTGGCAGAGGTCTGCAGGTCAACCGTGGCATTACAGGTCAGCAGTGGCATTGCTTTGAGTGCCAGGCCAAGGTCTTTATGACTATTACTGCTCTGTTAACAGAGGAAAATGACAGATCATACTGAATAAAATAATAATCTGAAGTTAGAGTATGTATTTAAAAAGCATGTGTAAAAGATGGACTTGAAAATGAAAACAGACTGCACCAAAGACTATACAGGCAAAAATTAAAAAAAAGAACCAAGGGAAAAAAATGAGCTGCTAAAGTCCTAGGTGTTTATGTTCAGAAGAGAAAGTGGATGGATGAGTGGATGGGGACAGGGTACTGGATTTAGTGGAAGAATGGGAGGAAGATTGAAAAGAAGTATTAGATAAAATGAGAGGATAATCAGGAGAAGATGGGAAGGGAAAGCTGAGGCCATCAGTATAGAGGAGACAAATAAAATTGAGGAAAATGAGAAAGAATAAAAGAAGAAGAAACACCGGCATGATGTGTAAGAAAATGGATAGAGATAATAATGGAGGAATTGAAGATAACAAAAAGGTATGAGTGGCCACGTCTGGTCGTTGCCTTCTAATGAACAGGTTTCAATAATTTATGACAGTGTTTATGTGTCTCCTTTGGAAACCAAGATGATGGAGGAGGAAGACTTCTGCCTGAGAGAAGGATTGTACTCTTGTTCTACTTGCTGTAATCACATCTTTTAACCCCTCTAGTTTGTTCCCAAGGTAAAATAAGAGTACATATATGGGCTTCTTGCTCTCTTAAGACTTTATGTGTTCTTGGGACTTCCCTGGTGGTCCAATGGCTAACACTTGAGCTTACACTGCAGGGGGTCTGGGTTTGATTCCTGGTCAGGGAACCAAGATTCCACATGCAAGATTCCACATAGCATGGCAAAATGAGTAAATAAATAAAGGCTTTGTGTATTCTTAAATAAATTTAAGTTTGAATCAGGAGGCAATATGGGAGTGCTATTTTTATTATCTACATTCATATATTGAATATTTACACTTTTACTGTAATTTATTTATATTTTAATTTTCTTGTAATTTCTTTTAATATTCCAAGTAGAAAGTGATAACACATGAAAACAGGTAGAACAACTTGTCATGCTTAAGTTCTCTGGATCTGTGACATCAAAAGAATTTGCTAAATTGCGTTTAAATATGTTAGTGTGAGATGACTCATTTAAATAGTTTCCTGAAGTACCAAACAAATGCATTCTTTTAAAGCCCAAAAGACACAATGAAGGTTATAAGTTGATTGTCCAAGTCCAGATATGATTGAGTGACTAAATGCTTTCGGTTTAAATAACAGAAAATCCAGCTAAACAGTAGCTTACGCTTGTAGCACATCTGGTAACTGGCAGCTGCTGAAACAGCCTTAGCTATTAAATGGGCTCAACCAAAACCCTCACCCTTTTCACCCTTCAACTTCACCATCCTTTTGTGCTTGTTACCTCATGGTTGCAAGACAGCTGCCACATCTCCAGGCATTATGTCTTTACTTCAGTATCACAAGCAGGAATGGATAAGTCCCTGTATACTACTTTTGAGGCTAGAAGGAAAATACTAGGTTTCCCTTGATGTATCATTAACCAGAACTGATTCACATGCTAATTTGGGACCAAATCCATTAATAGAAGGGAATGAGATTATTATAAATGACTTGGACCAGTCATGACTCATTCCTTGGAGCTAAGTCAGCATTCTATCTTGCTTGAAATCAGATCTTTGCCCACTGCAAAAGGGTGTTTCACTTAGCAGGTAGGAAAATCATAATGACAATAATTGGGTGAGCCCCCAACAGACAGACTTGTGATATCTAAGAGACTTATATGGGCAAATTCTAGAGAATGTATTTAATTGGTGATTGGTAGTTCAGGATGTATCAATTAAATAGGATTTTGAACTAGTATATACATGTTTTCTTCTTAACAACTAAAATCTCATCCCTGTTAGAAAGAATACAGTACTTCAGTCCTCCTTATCCCCCTTTTACGTATTTCTCCCTCTTGATATTGATTTCTACTATTTATTTTATCTTTAATTCTTTTCTGCACTGACTCCTACCCGCATTCTTTTTTGTCTACCCAGTACCTTTTCACTTTGTTCTGTTCTTTAGACTCTGACTCACCATCTACTTTGTTCTAATGTTAAATACACAGCACTGCACATTTGATACAATAGTTCATTGGGATTCCTCCACACACTTAACCTTTTTCAGATGGGTGCTTCCAACAGTTGGCTCTTCTCCCACTGAAACTAGGTTGTCTAATTGATTTATATCATCCAGGTGCCCAATATACACTTTGATTCTCTACATTCTTTCTCTGCATAGATATTTGCAGGTTATATATCGTGCCTTTGCCATTATGCAGAAGCAAACATAGGCAAACAAAGCCATATTTTTTTCTTTCACCAGACTAGAACTATGTATCGATCCTTCTCTCTGCTCACCTTGAATGCTTTCATTCTAATACATTCCAGTCTCTTTTCCCATATTCACACACTCTGATCCTGTGTCTTGTTAACTCTTTCCTTTTTATTGTCTGCCTTTTCATCTCACCAGCTACTATATCAAGGTGCTCAAGCAAAGAATGCATTTGAGCATAGCTGAGTTGGCTCCTTTGCCCACAGCATGTCCTGTGGGGAGAGGCAAGGCTTGCAACATCTGGTATACCTCCCTCCTTTGCTCACTGAAGCCAGAAGGGAGAGGACAGAAGGCTAGAGGTTTAGCATTAGGAACACTAGAGCCACTATAGGGAAAGTGGAAATAACTCCTTTTCCCAGAGGCTGTCTCTAATTGGAGTTAGGGAAATAAATACAGCAAACTGGAACCACAGAGATTCTAAAAGTATTTCTTTATCTACTTTCACATTTCTTCATATCATAAAAAATGAGACTGGTAACATTCCATGTGAAATAAAAAGTAAGCAAAAATCTGGTGAGTCAGATATATGAATTATCAAGCAAGTCAACTTGGTAACATGAATGAATCTCTCACTTCTATAAAAGGAACTAGTATTAACAAAGTAGCTAACATATGCCAGTTACTGTGATTTTATGTTTTATCTCTTATTTAATTTAATCCTCCATTGCACTTCATTGTTCCTGATATCTACATAATATAGTCATAACAGATCTTCTCTTTATTGTCATCAAAACAGCAATCCTTCATTAGAAGGGAGCAAATGCAAGTTATGTATTAATTTACTTAATTTATACTGTTTGTGAAAGTATTCACTAAAGAATGCAAGATACTCACAAAGGATGTATTTAATGAATCATCTATATAGTTACCATGAGTATGTTTTGAAAATATGAAATTAAAGTGAAAGAATGGTTAGACAAACTGGATAAGCAACCTTAAATGAGTCAAAACCAGTAATTTTTAAAAGAAAACCTATAAGAATTCAAAAACTTCCAAGAATGATTGGAATGGTTATATCAAAAATGAAATGCTTATTTCACTTTATAGACAAATCAGTGACTTTATCATTGGCTGGTGGCTTAGATGGTAAAGAATCTGCCTGCAGTGTGAGACTTGGGTTCAATCCCTGCATTGGGAAGATCCCCTGGAGGAGGAAATGGCAACCCACTCCAGTATTCTTGCCTGAAGAATCCCATGGACAGAGCCTGGCAGGCTACAGTCCATAGGGTCGTAAAGAGTTGGACATGACTAAAGCAACTTGGCATGGCATGGCATGGAGCTGGCCTTAAGTCAATGAGTTTTAGGTGTATTTACCTGATAACATAGCAAGGATGTGAAATGGTAGTTCAAATTCTTTGCATCCTGACTCATCTCTGCTGTAAGTGGCATTTGTGAGACACCTCTGGCCCCTAAGTGCTAGTCACTTTCCTTGCAGGTGATCCGGTATGAACAACTTTAGCATAGGGATGGCAGTTTTAGATGCTAGGCAGCCTGTTTTCTGCCCTCTGACCCCGGACTGGACTCTGGCTCTGTACTTTATTTTGCTCCCCGTATTACAACTTTCTTTTGGCCCTGGTGTGTTTGGCTCTGAGTGTTTGCTTGTGTACACCTATCCCTGACTCTGAGTTTTAACTCCAGCCCAGTCCTCTTGCCAGCTTGGGTACAACTTGTGAAATAGTGCCACTGGTGATATTTGACACAGAGAACATGTGCCTCTCAGTGAAAAGATCAAAGCTCTCTGCAAGTCTGACCCAGTGCTGGCTGAAAAGCTGGGCTGTATCAGCAGAAACAGGGGCCACAGTGCACTGTCTCAAGGCCAGAGTTGGCCATTTAGAATGAAGTGTGCTATAAGAAATGGAAGGCACTTGTGACAAAGACTGAAGCACATCAGGAGGCTGCTGCTGAAAAATATTTGTGACTTGTTTTCAGATAAATCACCTTTAAACAATTTGCCAACCTGAAGAAGTTGGGCTGTTTGGGTAAATCTAATCTAGAAGACACATAAACAATAATCTGATGTCTCTGGAATGAATCAAATAAGAAAAGATTTCTTTGCACCAATTGTTGAGGTTCCTATAACATGAAAATATTAAGGATTAAAATTCATAGTCCTACAGCATGGCAGCTGCTTTGCATTTATTGAATTCAGAGCACAAACTAACACAGGCTTCAGACAGAAATTCTTATTGATTTAATCACCTGGTAGCTTCATGAGAAGAGTCCTAAAAGATTTTATGGTTTATTCTGAAGAAATAAATTTATGTTTGGGGACTCTTTTTAAACAAATGTTATTGACAAATTCAAACTATAGATCAAAATATTACTAAGAAAATTATATTACCTGAGGAAATATTCTAATAGAACATGACTGTGACTTTCAAGAATATTGAAATATTTTAATAGGTAGTTTATAATTTTTTGTGGCTACAAGAGTTCTGTTTAGGAAATACAATAATAATAATCACCATTATTATGTACTTATTCTATGTCTGACCCTCTAAAGATGCTTCACAGATATCTTATTTGGTCTTTATTCCTGTTTTATAGGTAAGGACATTGATTCATAGTATTAAGTAGCTTGCCTTAGCTCCTATAGTTAATAAGGAGCAGAAACAAGCTTCAAATTCCTATATGTCTGACTCTATCTGAAAACTGGAGTAAATAGTAACTAACCCACAAAGGAATTGTGAGGATTAAATGAAGGTATTTGTAAGGAAGTATAATGAGCAGGACCCTTTGGGACCTTTTCTGGGACAGACACCCCCCTCCTTCTTTGCTCTAACTCCTTTCTTTTTAAAAAAAAATTATTTTATTTATTTAATTGGAAGATAACTACTTTACAATATTGTGATGGTTTTTGCCATGTATCAACATGAATCAGCCATGGGTGCACATGTGTTCCCCCATCCTGAACCTTCCTCCCCATCCCTTCCCTCTGAGTGGTCCCAGAGCATTGGCTTTGAGTGCCTTGCTTCATGCATGGAACTTGCACCGCTCATCTGTTTAAATATGGCAATATACATGTTTCAGTGTTATTCTCTCAAATCATCCCACCCTTACCTTCTCCCAGAGTCCAAAAGTCTGTTCTTTATATCTGTCTCTTTTGCTGTCTTGCATAAAAGATCATCATTACCGTCTTTCTAAATTATATATATATATATATATATATATATATATATAATATACAGTATTTGTGTTTCTCTTTCTGACTTACTTCACTCATATAATAGGCTCCAGTTTTATCCACTTCATTAGAACTGACTCAAATGTTTTCCTTTTTATAGCTGAGTAATATTCTACAGTGTATATGTACCACAACTTCCTTATCCTTTGCCTGTTGATGGACCTATAGGTTGCTTCCATGTCCTAGCTATTGTAAATAGTGCTGCAATGAACACTAGAATACATGTGTCTCTTTCAATTCTGGTTTCTTCGGTGTGTATGCCCAGCAGTGGGATTGCTGGGTCGTACGGCAGTTCTGTTCTCAGTTTTTTAAGGAATCTCTATACTGTTCTCTATACTGTCTGTACCAGTTTGCATTCCCATCAACAGTGTAAGAGTGTTCCCTTTTCTCCACACCCTCTCCAGAATTTACTGTTTGTAGACTTTTTGATGGTGGCCATTCTGACCAGCATGAGATACCTCACTGTGGTTTTGGTTTGCATTCCCTTAATAACGAATGATGTTGAGCATCTTTTCATCTGTTTATTAGCCATCTGTACGTCTTCTTTGGAGAAGTGTCTGTCTAGTGCTTTCACCCACTTTTTGATTGGGCTGTTCATTTTTCTGGTATTGAACTGCTTGTATATTTTGAAGATGAGTTCTTTGTCAGTTGTTTCATTTGCTATTATTTTCTCCCATTCTGAAGGCTGTCTTTTCAACATGCTTATAGTTTCCTTCCTTGTGAAAAAGCTTTTAATTAGATCCCATTTGTTTATTTTTGTTTTTATTTCCATTATTCTGGGAGGTGGGTCATAGAGGATCTTGCTGTGATTTCTCTAAGAGAGTGTTTTACCTGTGTTTTCCTCTAAGAGTTTTACTGTTTCTGGTCTTACATTTAGATCTTGAATCCATTTTGAGTTTATCTTTGTGTATGGTGTTAGGAAGTTTCTAATTTCATTCTTTTACATGTGGTTGACCAGTTTTCCCAGCACCACTTGTTAAAAAGACAGTGTTTTCTCTATTGTATATTTTTGCTTCCTTTGTCAAAGATAAGTTGTCTGTAAGTGTGTGAGTTTATCTCTGGGCTTTCTATTTTGTTCTGTTTATCTATATTTCTGTCTTTGTGCCAGTACCATCCTGTCTTGATGACTGTAACTTTGTAGTGTAGTCTGAAGTTAGGAAGGTTGATTCCTCCCATCCCATTCTTCTTTCTGAAAATCGCTTTGGTGATTTGAGGGTTTTTTTGTGTGTGTTTCCATACAAACTGTGAAATTATTCGTTCTAGTTCTGTGAAGAATACCATTGGCAGCTTGACAGGGATTGAATTGAATCTATAGTGCTTTGGGTAGTATACTAATTTTCAATATATTGATTCTTCCAATCCATGAACATGGTATATTTCTACATCTATGTGTGTCATCTTTGATTTCTTTCATCAGTGTTTTATAGTTTTCTATATATAGGTCTTTTGTTTCTTTAGGTAAATCTATTCATAAGTATATGGGCTTCCCTCATAGTTCAATTTGTAAAGAATCCGCGTACAATGTAGGAGACCCCATTCAATTCCTAGATTGGGAAGATCCACTGAAGAAGGGATAGGCTACCCCACTCCAGTATTCTTGGGCTTCCCTTGTGGCTCAGCAGATAAAGAAACTGCCTGCAATGTGGGAGACCTGGGTTTGATCCCTGGGTTGGGAAGATCCCCTGGAGAAGGGAAAGACTACCCAATCCAGTATTCTGGCCTGGAGAATTCTGTGGACTGTATAGTCCATGGGATCACAAAGAGTTGAACACAATGAAGGCCCATCTAGTCAAAGCTATGGTTTTTCCAGTAGTCATGTATGAATGTGAGAGTTGGACTATAAAGAAAGCTGAGCACTGAAGAATTGATGCTTTTGAACTGTGGTGTTGGAGAAGACTCTTGAGAGTCCCTTGGACCACAAGGAGATCCAACCAGTTCATCCTAAAGGAAGTCAGTCCTGAATATTCATTGGAAAGACTGATACTGAAGCTGAAACTCCAATACTTTGGCCACCTGATGTGAAGAACTGATTCATTTGAAAAGATCCTGATGCTGGGAAATATTAAAGGCAGGAGGAGAAGGGGATGACAGAGGATGAGATGGTTGGATGGCATCACAGACTCAGTGCACATGAGTTTAAATAAACTCCGGGAGTTGGTGATGGACAGGGAGGCCTGGCGTGCTACAATCCATGGGGTCACAAGAAGTTGGACACTACTGAGCGACTGAACTGAGCTGACCCATAAGTATTTTACTGTTTTCATTGCAATGTTGAATGGGACTGTTTCCTTAATTTCTCTTTCTGTTTTTTAATTATTAGTGTATAGAAATGCAAGGGATTTTTGTGTATTAATTTTATATCTTGCAACTTTACTGTATTCATTGATTAGCTATAGTAATTTTCTGGTGGTATCTTTAGGTTTTTCTATGTAGAGAATCATGTCATTTGCAAACAGAGAGTTTTACTTCTTCTTTTCCAATCTGATTCCTCTTATTTCTTTTTCTTCTCTGATTGCTGTGGCTGGGACTTCCAAAACTATGATGAATAGTAGTGGTGAGAGTAGGCACCCTTGTCTGTTCCTGATTTTAGAGGAAATGTTTTCAATTTTTCACCATTGAGGATAATGTTTGCTGTGGGTTTGTCAAATATGGTTTTCATTATGTTGAGGTATGTTCCTTCCATGACTGCTTTCTGGAGTTTTTAATCATAAATGGGTGTGGAATTTTGTCAAAGGCTTTCTCTGCATCTATTGAGATAATCTTATGGGTTTTATCTTCTAATTTGTTAATATGTATCACATTGATTTATCTGTGAATATTGAAGAATCCTTGCATCCCTGGAATAAAACCCATTTGGTCATGATGTATGATCTTTTTAATATGCTGTTGGATTCTGTTTCCAAAAATTTTTTAAGGACTTTTGCATCTATGTTCATCAATGATATCAGCCTGCAGTTTTCTTTTTGTGTGGCATTTTTGTCTGGTTTTTGTATCAGGGTCATGGTGGCCTCATAGAATGAGTTTGGGAGTTTGCCTTCTTCTGCAACTTTCTGGAAGAGTTTGCATAGGATAGATATTAGCTCTTCTCTGAAGTTTTGGTAAAATTCACCTGTGAAGTCAGCTTGTACTGGGCTTTTGTTTGTTGGAAGATTTTTGATTACAGTTTAGATTTTCATGCTTGTGATTAGTCTCTTCCAGTTTTCTATTTCTTCCCAGTTTAGTTTTGGAAGGTTGTACTTTTCTAAGAATTTGTCCAATTCTTCCTAGTTGTCCATTTTATTGGCATATAGCTGCTTATAGTAGTCTGTTATGATTTTTGTATTTCTGTGTTGTCTGTTGTGATTTCTCCATTTTCATTTCTAATTTAATTCATTCAATTCTCCCTTTTTTTCCTTGATGAGTCTTGACTAACAGTTTGTCTATTTTGTTTATCTTCTTAAAGAAGCAGCTTTTAGTTTTGTTGATCTTTGCTATAGTTGCCTTTGTTTCTTTTTCATTTATTTCTGCTCTGATTTTTATGATTTCTTTCCTTCTACTAACTTTGGGTGGGTTTTTTTTTTTTTGTTGTTCTTCTTTTTCTAGTTGCTTCAGGTGTAAAGTTAGGATGTTTATTTGATGTTTCTCTTGTTTCTTGAGGTAGGCTTATATTGGTATGAACCTCTCTTTTAGCACTGTTTTACTTAATCCCATAGGTTTTGGATTGTCATGTTTTCATTATCATTTTTTTCTATACATATTTTGATTTCCTTTTTTATTTCTTCTGTTGGTTATTCAGAAGTGTGTTGTCTAGCCTTTGTATATTTGTGTTTTTTATAGTTTATTTTTCCTGTAATTGATATCTAATCTTACTGCATTGTGATCAGAAAAGATTCTTGAAATGATTTCAATTTTTTTAAGTTTGCCAAGGTTAGATTTGTGGCCCAGGATGTGATCTCTCTTGGAGAATGTTCTGTGTGCCCTTGAGACAAAGGTGAAATCCATTGCTTTTGGATGAAATGCCCTATAGATATGAATTAGGTCTAACAGGTCCATTGTAACAATTAAAGTTTGTGTTTCCCTGTTAATTTTCTGTTTGGTTAATCTAGCCATAGGTGTGAGTGGGGTATTAAAGTCCCCCATTATTATTGTGTTACTGTTGCTTTAACTCCTTTCTGAAGTATCCTTATATAAAAGCAACAGATACACATTTCCTGAGTTGTTTTACAGATGTTAAACCCACCACCAAATGGAAGAAATTAACTCCCTGATGATCATGAGTACATAGCCCCCAAACCTACTAGTGCCCAAGGATTGATAATATTAACCCTTGTGACACTATCCAACAAACACTGGGTGTTACCTCACCAACGACTGATCAGAGAATTGTGCACAAGCCGATCACATACCTTGGCACTCCCCTTTCTCACTTTGCCTTTAAAAATCTTTGCTGAAACCTTTCCCAGAATTCAAGGTTTTTGAGCATGAGCCACTCATTCTCTTTGTATTGGCACTTACACTAAATTCTGTACTTTCTTTCACCACAACCCAGTGTCAGCAGGCTGGTTTTACTGTGCATCTGGGCAAGCAGACCCAAATTTGCTTCAGTGACTGAAATTTTCTGTGCCTTGGTTTTTTTTTTTTTTTTTTTTTGTAAGTGCAAGATTTTTTTTAAAGAATATATTGAGATAATACAGGTATTTTCGCCTAATATAGGAGACAAAATTTCCCCTACCCTTCTAGGTACTTGCCTGAAGCCACTCTGTAATAAAAGAAAAATTAACAGGCAAAAAACAGAGTTTAATAACATGTGTACCTCTAGTATGGACTTCCTTGGTGGTAGCTCAGTGGTAAAGAATCTGCCTGCCAATGCAGGAGACATGGGTTTGATCCCTGGGTTGGGAAGATCTCCTGGAAGAGGAAATGGCAACCTACTCCAGTATTCTTGCCTAGAAAATCCCATGGACAGAGGAGCCTGGCAGGCAAGAATCCATGGGGCTGCAAAAGAGTTGGACATGACACAGTGATTAAACAACAACAACAACAAATACCTCCAGTATACATGAGAGATACATTGGAAAGCAATAACTCTCCAAAATGGCTCAAGTCACCACCTTGAATACCATTTACAGCTTAAGGCAAAAGAGACATTGGGAATGGGAGGCAAGTTAAGTGAGAAAAGCAAGGTAATTGAGCTTAAGGTGATTATGCAGATATAAATCTGGGGTTCTCTCCATTGATGATAGTTTCTTGTATTTAGAATCCTCCATCTCTTCCTGCTACTGAAAGGAGACATTTAAACTGATAAACTATTGTTGGGTATTGTTATATTGTTGACAGTCTTTGGACTAGACCATACTCTTTGCCCTTGGATAACTTCTTCAAGTACTAAGATATGCTCCTTCTACACACTGCATCCTCAAACTGGTTAAATGAGGTGTAAAAGGAATTATAAGCTGAAAAGAAAATGACCCTGGCCCATTGAGCTGTGATCAAGAAACTAGGAATGATGCTTTGAATGGTGTTGAGGAGGAAGAGACACAGTGACTGTGTAGGGAATCTGGGGACTGTGATAATCACTGGGGAGAGGGCTGTTTGCTTCAAGTTTAGTTCACTAATTAGTTTTACAGAAAGGCAGCTGTGTTACACTGCCCAAGGGGTCAACGGCTGTACATTTTCCACTCCACCTTTACAAGAGTCAAATTGTTTAAAAGCAAACAAAGATTGGTGATTTTTTTTTCCTAGAAAGCAAGTGTCAGACCCGTTGGTGGGTCTTCCCATTCATCCCTATATGCCACATAGTTTTCTCACATCTGTATTTATAGCTATATGTACTGCAATTACTATCATTGATTTTTATATTCATGAACTCTCAAACCCCTTCTAAAAGTGGCTCTGTGTCCTGTGTGTTCTGCTCTAGAAGAGAGGAAGATAGGAAAGTATAGATATGATATACAAATTCTTTCCATTGGAAAAAAGTAAGATGTTAAAACTCTGTTCTCTGCTTTCAACTTATATTAAATATATTTAATCAATATTTATGCATTAATTAATGTTCAATAATAGTTTGAAATTTATAAAGGCTTTTATATATACTTAATTCACTTAACAATCCTGGGAATTAGGCATTGTTGCCCTTATATGGTTTCAATTTCTTGGAGAATGCTATGCCAGGAAAATGCTATATGTCCTCAGAGGAACTGATGTTCACTTTCCTTAATGAAAACCAAATATATGTAACCTCATTTTTCCCTTCATGCCCTGGCTTCTAGGAACCTCAGATTCTAATGTAATATATATTTATGGCTATTATATCAACCTTTAGAGTTAGAAATGCTTTCTCCTTTTTCTTTGTTCTGCTTTTCTATTTCTGTTTCATCAGCCTCAGGTGATTATTATACATATAATTTTTCATAATCTGCTTCAAATGTTCTGAAAGAGGATCCGTATGAGAAAATAAAGAAAAAATGAAGGAATAATTTGGCTATTATTGTCTTCATTTCAGAGATAGCTGAAGCTACTTTAGCAAAGTTATAAAGCTTGGAAGTGGCAGAGCTGGAGTTTCATCTCAGGTCTATGCATTCCAAATTCCACATTGTTTCTAGAGTGACCCATCCCTTGAGATTAAGGTGAGCTAGGATTGTACCAAATGCCCTGTCCCAAAGAATAAAACAGTTACATTTTCTACCCACGGTTGTGCAAATCCAAATGATTGCTGATACCATCTTCTTAAAGATCCTTAAAGCCTGGACTTGGGGACACAGTTTCAGTCCTTGGCTGGGGAAGATTCCACTTGCTGTGAACACTTAAGCCTGGGCACCACAACTACTGAGCCCCTGTTAGACGGCCCGGAAGCTGCGACTACTCAGTTCACATGCTGCAACTGCTGAAGACCCTGCTCCCAGAGCCCATGCTCCACAACAAGAGAAACGACTTCAACAAGAAGCCCACATACCTCAACGAAGAGTAGCCCTCACTTGCCACAACTAGAGAGAATCCTTTCAAAGCAATGAAGACCCAGCACAGCCTAAAAAATTAAAAATAAAAAACTAAAGATCCTTAATCCCTGAGAAAGAAGGATAAGCAAAAGAACACTGCTTTTGTCATTCCCAGCTTTTTACATGTTCACTTAGGAGATTACCCATGTTAAAAACGGGGGTGAGGGTGTGGTTGCAGAACACCAATATGGCTACTATCCACAGCCCCTCCCATCTCTTTCCAAAGAAGAGGACAAACTGCTTCCTTCCAGTCTTTTGAGAAACTGCACCAGCTGCTACCCTGTTCTCCCTGCAGCTCAGCATGAATTTTTCTTTTTGTTGGAAAGAAGATATAAAAAGTCAATGCATTATTTATAGTAGTTATTTTCATCATTACATATTCACAATAATTGAAAGGTGGAAGTGGAGTATAATATAATGGAGTGGGAAGAAAATGATTTGCAGGAACTTCAGAAACATTCATAGGAAATGTTCAGCTGCTAAAAAAAATCCCAACACAAACACTGGATCTTAAAATACCATTTAAGCCACCCACATCTGCAAAGCTTTATTTTTGCTATGTATTGGTCCAAAGCAATAGAGTTAGTGTAAAATAGAATCTGTAGGATAATTCTCAATTCCTTCCATGTTTCAGGACTTGTAAAGCAGTTCTTTTTACTCTCAGAGTTAAGCATACCTTCTGATATTTGGCCCAACATCCTAATGGCTCCAAGACAATGTATTGTATGCTGACGAAACTTCAACCCATTTCATAATAAGGCACTATACCATTGACTCCACTCAACTGGACGTCAAATATATGTTCTCAGTTACAAAGAGAACTGGTTGAGAAAATATAGATGGACCCATCCCAATGTATCATCTTCATGAAACACACACACACACACACACACACACACACACATTCTTTACTGACATGTACTCCCAGGACTATATTTATCTACAAAGGACAGCATATACTTATCAGATATAGACGGTGTATTTTCCATGACAAGGCACTAAACCTTAGGTTTCCTCATGTATTATAAGAGATGTCTGGACTGGATAACACAAAGAATCTTTATTGGCTGGGAGACTTTAAACTAAAAGTAACAGAAAAACTTGATGCAAAATGTCTTAAACACTAATAAAAATGTATTGTTTTATGAAATAAGAAGACTATAGCCTCTCATTGTGGGGTTCCAAGGCCAGGTAGTCTAGTGACTTAAAGATACCAGGATTGCAATTGACGCTCCTTCCATCTTTGGGCTATTACACTCCTGTGGCCTCAGCCTCACTCCAGCTCCCTTCATGGTCACACAGTGCTGGCATCGTTCCAGGTATTGTACAAGGTCAAATGGAAAAAGAGATTCCTTTCCCCCCATAAGTCTCCTTTTATATGTAGTGAAAAATTTCTTTCTGAAGCCATCCAGCAGATTTCCCTTAATGTTTCATTGACTAGAATTGTATAATGTATCAGTCCTTGTACTGCAGGCACCTGGGATGAGATGACCATTGTTGACTCATTAAAGTCAAGAAGTGAATGGGGTACCTGAAAAATATGTTAGTTCTGCTGAAATGCAGGAAACAGGAGAATCAATGGTGGGCTAGCAATTTAAAAATGCCTCCTTGGGTTTACCCCTTGCCCAACCATCAACTTGTCCCATTCACATTTGCTTAAAAATGCTCTGGTCTACATAAAATATACCACCACCTTCTGAACAAAAGACAGTCCCAAATCTCATCAGTCAATACACCCAACCTGCATCTGGGTTCCCTGGACATTTATTCTTCTATCATAGTCTGTGCACATATGGCTAAAAAAAGATGTTCATCACTAGCATACTTAATATAAAATATAAGTTATTCTCCCTCTAACCCCTCACCAAATCAATTCCAATTCTGAGAAGGAAATGTAGAAACACCTGAAAATAATCACTGGTCCATAGCACTTATATTCTGCTAGATGAGCATGGCAGGGCTTCTTATCCAGGCAGTAGGGAGAAATACTTGGTCATTTAGTTGGACAGCCTCAGTACTTCTCTCAGGATGGGTCTTTCTTCTGTTGTGGCAGAGATGATTAATTGCTCTCCAACACCTATTCCTCTTCTTACTGGACACACAACTAGGACACCTTTTCCAGCCTTTCTTGCGCTTAGTTGCAGACATGTAGACTGCATTCTAGCCCAGAGAAAACTAGTGGAAGTGCCATGCATCACTTCCAGGCTGGGCCCATAGAATCACTAGGATGTGTGCTTACGTGTCATTTTTCCCCTCCTTCCAACTCACTATCAAGTATCTCAAGTGGAGACTGACAGTTAAAAGATGATGTTGAATATGGTAGAAACTCCTCTTTCAACCTGAACCCCCAAATTATTGCACAGGTAAAAGCTGTACCACCCACTTCTTCAGTCACTCAGTCCTGGTATGTGGATAAGAAATAAAATTTCCAATGTGTTTGAAGCATTGAAACAGTGGGTTTATTTGTTATGGCAGTCACCCTATCCATACCAATATAATTCTTTATGGCAACAGTAGAGATGAACATTGGGGGCATATGTTATTACTGGGGGGCTGCACAGCTTCAGTATTCTACATCTTGTTGGTGGGAGTTTAGGTGCTCAGGGATTTGCCCTAGAGACCGAGTAGTCACCGGCCATTGTTTACTAACCTTGGACTTTCTTTGGTAATACAATTCCTGTAAGAACCCAGTAGGCTTCAGGTGCTTCCAGTCAACTCCATGGGCTAATAACACAGCCAGAGAGCTTTTCTAGAAATAGACTGTGAGCCTGAGAATTCCTGACTCCACGCCAGGGACTTCTACATGATGCTGGTCCTCCTGGACCTCAGATTAATGACCTCTGCCCTGAGGCAATTTAAAACAATAACCTTGGGTAGAAAGGCAATACTCATAATCCAATCTTGGCCATCTGGGTTTTTCTCTTCATCAGGCAGAAACAGCTTTATAAAAATTGTTTAAGACGGATCTGGAAGCTTAAGGTTGTCTTTTGGCTGAAATTTATCTGCTGTTGCTAAATCTCCTGCTTCCTTCTTTAAGGTAGTCTATCATTAGTTTTAACTTGTTTCCTTCCCATTGGAACTTCACTGAAAGGCATCCTCGGATCTTCCTACCATTTCCCCTAATACCAAAATCTTCCAGGCCCAGGATCTGTATTCAAGAGCAAGAGATAGTTTAACCTATTGCTTTCCAGACTCAGAAAAAGAACCACCAGCTTACCAGTCAGATTCCTCACTACCATTTACTCAGTTCCTCATTTTAGTTTCCATTGCTTTCAGCACTCCACTTCTGGAATAACATCTGTATCAACAGAGTTAATAGTTGTCAGAAAAATGAATCATGTCTAAGAATCCAATTGTTAATGCAGGAGACATGGGTCCAATCCATGGTCTGGGATGATCCCACATGCCACAACTACTGCGCCTGCGTGCCTGGAGACTCTGCTCTGCAGCAAGAGAAGCCACCGCAATGGGAAGCCTGCACATCTCAACTAGAGAGTAGGCCCTGCTCGCTGCAATGAGAAAGCCCACGTGCCACAATGAAGACCCAGCACAGACATAAATACATAAAAGAATAATAAACCATATCTCTGTTTAAAGAGCAACTGAATTTACAGAAAAGATATTGGATAGGAATCATGTGGCATGCTAGAACACGAGTGGAGGAAGTGTCAGGAGCAATGGCATAAACACCTGCAGAACTGGCTGGTTGAGCATAACTTCCACTGCCGCTGAGTCCAACAACCCGCAGCTCACGCTGCTGCCGCTCCATGCCACCAGCATGGAGCTCCGGGGGCTGTCACTGCAACTGTTTCTAATGCTATTCTAGGGGACTAACCTTGCTGCCGTGTCCTCTGCCCCAAGAAATACGTCTTTGCTATTCTCCCTTCCAGATCCCAGGGTAAAGCCTGGGAAGCTGTATCTCTTTGGCTGAACCTTTAGGTCTCATACATTGGCTTCCTCTGTGGCTCAGTAGTGAAGAATCTGCTGGCAATGCAGGAACCACAGGCAATCCCTGGGTCAGGAAGATCCCCTGGAGGAGGGCATGGCAATGCACTCCAGTATTCTTGCCTAGAGAATCCCCTGGGCAGAGGAGCCTGGTGGGCTACAGTCCTTAGGATTACAAAGAGTCGGACATGACTGAAGCAGCTTAGCACACGGGCAGGTCTCATCCATGCTCTTGACTCGCAAGGGAGGCTGGATAAATGAGGAGCTGGCATTAGTTTCTCCCTCTGCTTCATAAAATGGGAACTCCCTCAAGTAGAGAAGTGGCTCAGATACAAAGCAGCCAGAAAGATTTCCTACTGTCCTTGTAAGCAATTTGAAAATGTGCAATCAAAGCTTCTATTTCATAGCAGAGCATTAAAACTGACTGTTAAATTCATTTATATTCATTTACCCAACAATTCTTGCTTGTCCTTCTCTTGTGTCAGCCATACGATTAGTTGATTTCCTGACCTTTTTATGTCTCTGAGACAGAGGATCTCCTTTTCTGGGATTTCACCTCTGCCAGGGGCATCCCTGAGAGAAGATCCAATCCAGGCCACAGCATATGCCTTCAGAAACTTTAGTCATCCATCTCACTGGAAGGTTCCCACCAGGAGGACAGTATGTAATTTTAGTTCTAAACCATGTGGGTTAGAATTTCCTTAGAGACACCACCATAACTTCTCAAGAAGGTTCACATATGAACCCAGAATACCAGAGATCATGGACAACTTACCCCACCTATCCTAGGATGTACCTGAAGCTCAGCCTGAGCCAGCCCTCAAACCACCTGTCCCCTTCTTTCCTTAAAATCTTGATGCCAGTTAATTCACTATGCCTCGTCACTCATCAACGTCGTAAAAAAAGGAGTTTCATCGAGTCTCTTCATATTTCTTATACTGATGATTTTATGTGTTTCCTCCCCTCTGGCCAGCCCCCTACTATCTAACTGTCACAATACTTTACATTTTCAAGAAATCTCATTTCATGATGAAGAAAAATTCCATCATTTTAATCATCTTTAACAGAAGACTCATTAAACCTTCTTGATTTGATTTAAATCTAGTTTTCTCCTAAGAATACAATTTCCTTTAGCCCTCTTCACTAAAATCAATCATTCCCCCTTTTCAGCATCAGGGAGACCTGGGTTTGATCCCTGGGTTGGCAAGATCCCCTGGAGAAGGGAATGGCTACCCACTCCAGTATTCTGGCCTGGAGAATTTCACTGACTGTATAGTCCATGGAGTCACAAAGAGTTGGATACAACTGAAAAAATTTCACTTTCACTTTCAGCATTAGTGTTTGATACGTGTGTGAGTGATTGGAGGGGGACCAAATCCCCAGGAGTGGCTGGAAAGCATTGTTCTTCCATCTTTGTGTAAATAGCCCTTATCCTGTGGAGGTTAAACCATTCAGCTTATGCACCCACTGCTGCTGATAAGTCACTTCAGTAGTGTCTGACTCTGTGCGACCCCATAGACTGCAGCCCACCAGGCTCCCCCGTCCCTGGGATTCTCGAGGCAAGAACATTGGAATGGGTTGCCATTTCCTTCTCCAGCACGTGAAAGTGAAAAGTGAAAGTGAAGTCGCTCCTAGCGACTCCATGGACTGCAGCCCACCAGGCTCCTCTGTCCATGGGATTTTCCAGGCAAGAGTATAGGAGTGGGGTGCCATTGCCTTCTCCATATGTAGGCTTCCTCATAGATGACCTTCTACAAATATCTAGACACTTTCATCTGACTTACATTCTTCATCTTAAACTCTTATTTAGCCATTATTCTAAATGACTTGTCTGTCCATATACCCAAGGCCACTGTTCTAACCTCATGGTGTCTTGTCCTCATCACCTCAATGTCTGGCAATCTCTTTCCACCCTATTCACTTGAATGTTCATCCCCAGGAACTGTTTTGACCCTGAAACCTTGAACTTGGATTTCCCATTTTATTTTACTCTCTCTCTCTCTCTCTCTTTTTAATTGGAGTAGAGTTGATTTACAAAGTTGTATTCATTTCTACCATACAGCAAAGTGAATCAGTTATACATGTACATATATTCACTCTTTTAAAGATTTTTTTCCCATGTAGATCATTACAAAGTATTGAGTAGAGATCTCTGTGCTATACAATAGGTCCTTATTAGTTATCTATTTTATATAGTAGGGTGTCCCTGTCAATCCCAATCTCCTGATTTGTTTCTCCCTCTCCCATACGCCCTGGTAACCATAAGTTTGTGTCCTATTTTCTAATCACCATCTTCTCTTCTAGCATTTTTACCTATTACACACACTAAACAGATCCTTTGATCATATTCAAACATGCAGGCGCTAAATCTCTTGATTTTTCTCCTAATTTTGTCAGTCTCTTTGAGGTTCATTTCTTTCTATACCTGATCTAAACTCAGGGGCCTGATAGTTTATTCTCTTATCTTACTTTCCATTCTCCTGCCTCATTACACTTACACTTTTCCCTCCTTCCCAACTTTCCAGGAAAACACCTGCTTTATAGCAATCTGTCCACTCTGTCAGCAACTCCATTGAGGTCCACACATTAGGTACTTAATAAATACTGAATTAATTAGTTGCACTTGTTGCCTTAGATGGGATCATTGAGTCAGACCATAGTTGAGTGGAGCATTTTAGCCACCTTCGGGTTATTAGGAATCTCTTACAATCAGCTTCCTGTGATAGTCAGCTCTAACCTTTCTTGATCTAACAGTGGTCTACTACCAATGATCAATACCAAATTTATCTGAAGCAAACTAAGTGCACTTATCAGTAATTCTTTTCAACATTTTTAGTAACTTTCCTGTTCTAGGATGTGGAAGGAAGGTACTAAGCATAAAAATTGATTCTCCATATCATCAGGGACAACTAGAGTTCACTGTATTGAAGCTGAATCTTGAACTCTGAATAGAAACTCATCTGTGAGGGAAAGTGAACAAGAAATTTCAGGCAAAATTATAGGCAAATTCAAAAGGTGTCAAAGTGTATAGTGTTTTCGAGGAAGAGCTGAGGAAAGCAAGCTATATTTTCTAAGTGCCTATTTTTGCCAGTCGTGTATAAGGCACTTTAAATACATTACCTAGCAAGCAGTTCAGTGAACTTGAAAATAGGGAACCTGGGAGAAAGAAGTGATGAAAGGTGGTCAGATGAGGTTGGAGAGTTAGCATATTGCAGGGTTCTGAAAGATCCTACACGAAATATAAAGTTTTACTTACAGGTTATAAGAAGTCATTTTAGCATTTTAAATAGGGAATGATGTAATCATATAGGTATTTTTGGAGGATCACTGATGACTGTAAGAAGGAAGAACCCAGGATGTTCGATGACATGAGCCACTCCTAGTTCACTTTTTCCCCAGCGTCTACTACTGCTGTTGTCCTCATTTAGTCGCTAAGTCGTGTCTGATTCTTTGCAACTCCATGGACTGTAATTGGCCAGACTCCTCTGTTCATGGGAATTCCCAGGCAAGAATACTGGAGTGGGTTGCCATGCCCTCCTCCAAGAGATATTCCTGTCCCAGGGATCAAACCCTTATCTCCTGCACTGGCAGGCAGACTCTTTACCATTGAGTCACCTGGGAAGCCTCATCTACTGCTGCTGCTGCCGCTGCTAAGTCACTTCAGTCGTGTCCAACTCTGCGACCCCATAGACGGCAGCCCACCAGGCTCCCCCGTCCCTGGGATTCTTCCAGGCAAGAACACTGGAGTGGGTTGCCATTTCTTTCTCCAATGCATGAAAGTGAAAAGTGAAAGTGAAGTTGTTCAGTCGTGTCCGACTCTTAGCGATCCCACGGACTGCAGCCTACCAGGCTCTTCTGTCCATGGGATTTTCCAGGCAAGGGTACTGGAGTGGGGTGCCATTGCCTTCTCCAATCTACTACTGCACTTGACGCTTAATAAAGAGTCACAGCAGATATAAATGAATAAACGAGACTGGAAGTAGAGAGGGTAATTGGGAGGTTTTTGCAACAGTTCAGACGAGGGAAGTCTGATCTAAGGTCATAATGCTACAGGTGAAGAAGAGAGGCCAGAAAGACTTGGGGGAAATTGGATTCGTGATTTAAGAGAGAGAGAAGCATTCAAGATAAGTAAAAGATTTGATACCAGGTAGTGCACTTTGGTTTTGTGATAATAATTCCTACCCCAGAGGATTTTAGATCATCAAATGTTAATGAACTAATGTATACAATACATTATATTAATGAATGAAATACACTTGGGGATTGTGTTTGACTGTGAGCAAGAGAAATTTCTATAACCTAGGTTTAAATACACTAGGACTTTTATTTTCTAACATAAGAAAACTAGAGTTAGGTGCTATATATATCAGGACTGATATAGCCTTCTATAATGCCACCAGATTGTCAGTTCCTCTGTCTTTCAGTTCTGCAATTTTTCTAAATGTATGTGCTATAGGCTGAATGTTTGTGTGTCCACAAAATTCATATATTGAAACCCAATGTCCAAGGTGATGTTGTTAGGGGGTGAAGACTTCTTAAAGTGATTATGTCTTGAGGGCAGAGCACTTAAGAATAGGATTAGCGCTTTTATAAAAGAGGTCTAAGAAATCTTCCTCCCCTCTTCCACCCTGTGAGAATACAACAAGTCTCCAGTCTGCAGTTTGGAAGAGGGCTCTCAGCGGAACCCTACCATCCTGGCACCCCAATCTTGGACCACTAGCTCCAGTACTGTAAGCAACACATTTCTTCTCTTTATAAGCCACCCAGTCTGTGATATTTTGTTACAGCAGCCTGGACAGACTAAAACAGGATGGCTGTCACCTCATAGCCACAACCAGATTTGGGTGCATATTCCACAAAGGTCAAAGGGGATTATCAAAGAGCAAAGGATGTTCTCTGGCTGATTCGCCCCTTATGTGCAGTGTTCCCCGAAAGTTCCACCACATGGACCATAGCTTTATCACTTTGTCTCCTAGTGCAAGAAGGACAGGAAAAGCAGTGTTTTCATTACCCACGTTGCAAGACAGGAAACAGTGTGTTCACTTGAAAGGAAAAATAGCCAAACAAGCATGAGCAGTGTCTTTTCCTAGCATCTAGAAAGGGGGGTGGTTTGAGGAGGGGTTGGAACCAAAGCCACAGGTTCAAAAGCCAAGCTCTCATCACTGCTCCACACCGCCTGCCCACTAAGGGCAGAACTGGGCAGTCCTTTGGCACCACCTACCCCATCCAGACCTTCTTAACTCAAGGCCATGTATGGGCTTGAAAGCTCCAGGATACCCCTGAGAGTTTATGTACATGTTGGGGGAGAGAGGTTTCTCAGAAAGATGTTCTCAACTTCAATAGACTCCTCAGAAGACTGTGGGACTCACAGAGGATGAGCGCAAGCTCTGGCTGAATAGCTCCCAGTACAGGAGTAAGTGCTGCCGCTGTACAAGCACGCTGAACCCAACCTTCTGTGTGTGCGTGCACACACCCACACACACTCACCCCCACACACACATACATACACACACCCACACACATAAACACACACACACTCACCCACACCCACACATACACACACCCCCACACACACATACACACACACTCACCCACACATACACATACACACACACCCACACCCACACTCACACACACACTCACCCACATCCACACATACACATACACACACACTCACACACACACACTCACAGACACACTCACACACACACGTACACACACACACTCACCCACACCCACACATACACACACACACTCACACATACACATACACACACACTCACCCCCCCCCACACACAATCACACACACACACTAACCCACACATACACACACACACACACACACCCACACACCCACCCCCCCCCCACACTCACCCACACCCACACATACACACACACTCACCCACACATACACACACTCACACACACACACACATACACACTCACCCCCACACACTCACACACACACTCACCCACACCCACACACACATACACACTCACACATACACACATACACACACTCACACGCACACACACACACACACACACACACTCACACACACACACTCACACACACACATACACTCACACACACCCCCACACATACACACTCACCCACACCCACACATACACACACTCACCCACACAGATACACACACACATACACACACTCACACATATGTACACACACACATACACACTCACACACACATTCACCCACACACCCACACACTCACACACACATTCACCCACACACCCACACACACACATACACACACCCACACACATACATACACACACACACACTCACCCACACATACTCACACACACACACACACACACACACACACATACGTACACACACACTCACCCACACACACACACACACACTCACCCATGCCCCTGCACACACATACACACACACACTCACCCACACACACTCACCCACACCTACACATACACACCCACACACACACTCACCCACACCCACACATACACACACCCCCACACACACATACACACACACTCACCCACACATACACACACACCCCCACACACACATACACACACACTCACTCACCCACAGTCACACTCACACACACACTCACCCACACCCACACATACACACACACACTCACACACACCCACACATACACACACACACACACACTCACCCACACATACACATACACACACACTCACCCACACCACACACCCCCCCCACACACACACTCACCCATACCCACACACATACACTCACACACTCACCCACACCCACCCACACACATACACACACATACACATACAAATACACACACCCACACACACACACACACTCACACACTCACCCACACCCACACATACACACACACACTCACCCACAACCACACCCCCCACACACATACACACACATACTCATACACACATATACACTGACCCCCCCACACACACATACATACAAACTCACACACACACTCACTCACACACACACACACTCATCCACACCTACACACATACATACAAGCACACACACTCACTCACACACACTCATACACACACACTCACCCACACCCACACACATACATACAAACTCACACACACACTCACACACATACACACACACTCACCCACACCTACACACATACACTCACACTCACACACACTCACCCACACCCCCACCCCCCCACACATACACATGCTCACCCACACCTACACTCACACATACACACTCACACACCCACACATATACACCCACACACCCACACCCCCCCACACACATACACACACACTCATACACACATACACACTCACCCACATACACACACATACACACACACACTCACCCACACACACTCACCCACACACACACACATACATACAAACACACACACACTCACTCACACCCACACACACACACTCACACTCACACACACACACACACACACACACCCCACACACATACACACACATTCACCCACACCCATACTCACACATACATACACACACACACTCACCCACACCTACACACATACATACAAACTTACATACACACACTCACCCACACCCACACATACTCACACTCACACACACACTCACCCATACCCACACCCCCCCACACACATACACACACACTCACCCACACCCATACACACTCACACACACACACACACACAATAGGAGGGAGGTGATATCATTATACCTTGATTGTTTTGACCATCTCTGATTTAGAAAGATTAGAGGTTTTCCTTGTCCTTCTTAATGGTATGCAAGTGGGTTCAAGTTGATACCAAACTTTAGAAAATTGAATGAGGATGGTCGCAGAAGAAAGATCATCTTCCTATAAAGGATTTCTTTTATTTATCAAGAGAGCCTGGTTCATCTCCTTGGTTTTAAGACAATTTTCTTATTCCTGTATGTACCCCAATCTATAGGCTGAAGCTGAGCCCCGGACAACCCTTCTGTGAGGGTGAGCTCTCCCTCTGGACTCCCTCTGGTCCCAGCATCTTCCTGCAACATCTCCTTCACTAAGAAACCCCTGGAACTAATGCTGTCTCATGTTTGCTCCATCCGTAGTATTGCTAACTTCATCTGTTACTCTTTAGTGTTTCTTTTTACTTTAAAAAAATATAGCCTCTGGGACTTCCCTGGTGGTCCAGTGTTTAAGAATCAGCCTGCCAACGCAGGGGACACCGGTTTGATCCCTGGGTTGGGTAGATTCCACATGCCGCGGGGCAACTAAACCTGTGAGCCAGAACCCCTGAGCCCACAAGCTCTAGAGCCCATGCTCAGCAACAAGAGAAGCCACCGCAGTGAGAAGCTCTCCCATCGCAACTAGAGAGTAGCCCCTGCTTGCCGCAACTAAAGAAAGCCTTCAAGCAGCAGTGAAGACCCAAGTGCAGCCATAGATAGATAAATTAAAAAAAAATTAAAAGCACAACTTGTGCCCTTTGCTTAAAAAATGAGATTATAGATACAATGTAGAGTCAGTTGCTGGTCCATAGTTCTTACTGAGTTTCTGCTATGCTTCATGCACTACAGCTTCCTCTAATCCTTTGCCTCCCTTCCCCACACCTAGGCTGCCCATCAGACCTAACACTCAGGTCCCTCCTGCCAAAGACCTTAGATTTCATGACCCACAAGCTTCTGGTTATGAGGAGGAGAGAGCCAAGAAAGCCTCATGTGTGTAGTGAGAGCCCGTTTGGGCAGGTGCCCATTACAGCTGCAGAGGCTGAGAGATATGCTCATTAGTAGAGATGAATAAAACCATAAACTGACTCAGGTAGACATGCAACTTGACTACTTATATCCATATTTTAGGAGAAATGGTCGCTTCTCTGAAAATGGTATTGTGTCAAGGAAGGTGCTCTTAGCTATCTATATCTGCCCTTCTTGAGCACCAGTGTCACATCTTACCCATCTCCTTTTACGATGAAGCAAAATGATTTAAATGAATGGAACCACACAATCTTGTCTGGAGATGTACTGAAAAATAAGGCTATATGTCAGAAGGCTATATTTTTACCCATTTGGTTCAGTAATTTAACTTCTCCCTGACCTCCATTTAAAGACATATTGATGCCATGGTTCTTCTGCCAGCTAGTTAAATTCTAGTTTTTCAGTAGTTTCTGAAATTGAGGTTGCTTTATCAAGACCAACACTGGGGAACAGCATATTCCATGTGGCTTGAAAATGGACAGCTTTATCCCTCTTGTTTATTTCAGTGAATACACAGAGCTTTTAACTCATAATTACTTTAATATGTTCTTAGAAATGAGACTACAGGTATACAATCTCTCTTTTTCCAAACAATCCCCTAAATCGGCATCTGGTAATGATGAATGATTACATAATTAACTTGTACTTAAAGAAGGAGAAAGTTTCTTACCCATGTTGGAAAGAAATGACTTACAGCCATTCTATTTAAGTTCAGAGCATGAAAGAGTATCATAGTTGCAACAAATTGGGGAGAAAATAATAAATAGATATCTTTACAAATCACTAGTATACTTATTTAAGACTTTCTGGCACATTCCTTGGCTGTTATAAGAGTTTGGATTAACTGGGTTCTGGAATTATCATGCAATGTATAGATTTCTCTATGGAAAAATCAAACCTAAACTAATAGTCGGTGGCTGGCATTCTCAAGTGGGCCAAAAGCCTTAACAAATTGCAAAGAATATGTCAAAAGACAGATTGAGTTGGTTTGCTGAATTTAGGGAAATGCTTGGTCTGACAGTTAATCAATTGAAATACTTGCAATTGAAAGATTGTGTTACTAATTCTCTTCACAATTTATCTTTCTTTCCTCATCTCTTCTAAATAAAGCCTCAGAAATGACTGCCTTTGCCAATGAAGTTACCCATTTAGCATGTAGCTTTTCTGAAACATGGGTGGCTAACTGGCAAAACTCTTAATAAGCTCGGATCTTGTTTCTGAAAATCATCATGAGATGTTGCTTTTTAAGTTTCTTCCCAATCATGGTGTAGGAAAGTTGAAACATGCATGAGCCAAACAACTAATAATTTAAAATAAATTAAGAAATTGAGATGCATATAGACAAACCTTTTGAGAAGAACACTTAAGGTTTTATCTTATTTCATCAGGAATGGATGTTGTTATCCATGGAATCAGTAGATTTGGGTAGATTTGTCTTCCCTCACCTCTAGGAGTGATTAATTATAAAATACAAACATAAAATCATAAAATACAACTATGTCTCAGAAACTCTGAATCCTGAGCTTATTGCTTTTCCCCTCCCTACTCAGAAATATCTGAGGCTAAATAAGGGACAGTCACAACACAAAGGATAAAATATAAAGCCCATTTAATTTTGTATGTTCTCTGCCCAAATTTAAAAGATGATCTACCTTTTTTATTTTTTCATGTCCTTTGATTAGAACAGTGAGTCATGAATGTATCTTAAAAATGTATCAAGCATAAAAGAATAGAGTGTAGAAAATAATGACAAAAGTGAAAAAAGGAAAGGGGCACTTAAGATTGATGAAATAAATCAGGAAGTAACAACTGAATGCATATGGGCCTTTTTTGGGTCTTGATTCGATTTGACCACACACTCTGCATCTTTGAAATAATTTGGGGATCATAATATGAAATTGTTATCAGATAATACTAAGAAATTACTGTTAATTCTATTAGATTTAATTATGGCATGATACATCATGCCATTAACCATTATATAAATTATATATATATATATATATATATATATATATATATGTATATATAATCAGAGATGAAGAATAAAGAATTTACAGCAGAAATGACATAATCTTTGGAGTTTGCTCTAAGGTAGTTTAGGAAACAACAAAAAGGGTGGAAGAGTAAAAAAAAAAACCCAACAAATGTCATATTTATTCAAGCTGATTGATGAGTACAAAGCTATTTTTAGAATGTCCTTCTGCTTGTATTTGATTAAAAATTTCCAACAATAAAAATTATGATCTCAATTCATTGCCTCAGAAATGAGCAAATACATGAATTGGAAACTTCCTTTTCTTGTATTAGCTGTTCAGGTTAAGCTTTCTTAACAAGGGATTGCTTTAAGCTCCATACATAAAGCTAGAGTCACTTTTGTCCACGGGTGATTCTATTTTCTCTGTCCACAGTTAGCAGAGAATAAGAGAGGATGAGCTAATTACAGCCTTTTGTGTCACTAGGTTTGAATCCATTCAAGCAACCTACTATATGTTACAGTCTGCCCCAGGCTACAGTGATTCTGGGGTAGGGGCTAGGGTTTATTTCACTTCCTGTTAACTTGGTGAGGATGTAAGAGGAGGAAAGCTCTTGTGTTAGCTTTATGGTGGGGAAGATGAGAGGGAGGAGCCCCTTCCTGTCTTCACCAGCCAGTGAGGGAAGCCAGGAATCCCCTCTAGCTGAGCTGGACAGTTCATCTAAGAAGGGATGAACAACCTCCTTTATGCTGACAGGTAAGAATACACAGGGAAAAAATATTCTTGGCCTTCCTGTAAAGGAACAAGTGATACATTTCCTTATAGAAACCAAGATACTGCTTCCACAAACATTGAAAAGATGCTACGTGGAGAAGAATGAGGAATGGGCATATGTCAGATAAGTCTGAGGACTTCTTGGTTAGAGGTGTTAAGCATTTGTTCCCACAAAATGTAACATGTGTGTAATACCTTAATACATATGACAAGTGTCCTAGGAAGTGTATGTGCAGGACACAGAATGCAATAATTCCCAAACTGTTTTGACCACTGATTCTTTTTCCAGGAGCATCATGTGAGACTAGTATTTCTTGGAACACACTTTGGAAAATGCTGCCCTTGACCAAACCATTTTCAACTCAAGTCTCAAGTGTACAACGGGCTCTTATCTTGGGTCTCTTTTTCCCTTTGTGCCATAACATACTATAGCCATAACAAAGTTGTTCTTTACATTAATTCATAGAATAGCACTCGTTTATGGCGTGCTTACTACATGGGTATACTCTGCTTGCTGCTGGAGATGTAGAGATGAATAAGACATATGATTGCCTTCAAAAACTTCCTACTCTACCAGAGGAACCAGATACAAGGCAAGTGATCAGGTTAAGTGTTCATAAGCCATATGAACACGGCACTTGGCAATGATGGTGTAGGGAAGAGTGACAATGTTTCTTAAGGCAGTGGCTTCCCAACTGTCCCCTTATTTCTGCTTGCAAGATTCTTATGTTTCCTGGGAAGTGGCTCTACCAGTGCTAATCTAGTCAGCACCTTCTATCCTTCTCAACAAAGACAAGTCCAGGAGTAGCAAAAGCCCTGAGCCAGTCCAATTAGGATGGATCTCACGAATTAGGCCTGGAATGTTATGACTCTGAATTTTTGCCTTGTGATATAATGCAACCATTCCTAACACTCTGAGAAGGAGAAAACCCAGCCTAGCACACAGTAGGGGATAGAGGAGGAAGAGCTGAGAGAATCACAGGAAATGAGCCCAAGACCTGGAACCATGTGAATTAAACCCTTACCTCCGCTCTCCTCTACAGTTCCCTGAGGACAAATTTCCTTTACTGCTCAAGCCCATTTGTCTTGAGTTTCTGTTGCTTTCACTTGAAGTATCCTAAGTCATTTAATCCTTATAATGCTCAGATCTTTTATACATACATGCATATATATATATATAATATATATAATTTTATTCATGTTTTTGGCTGTGCTGAGCCTTCATTGCTGTGTGGGCTTTTTCTCTAGTTGCAGTGAGCGGGGGCTGCTCTCTAGCTGCGATGCGTAGGCTTCTCATTGCGGTGGCTTCTCTTGTCACATAGCACAGACTCTAGGTGCTTCCGTGGTTGCAGCATGCGAGCTCAGTCATCGTGGCACCCAGGCTTAGCTGCTCCGCCGAATGTGGGACCTTCCAGGACCCAGGGACTGGACCTGTAGATTCTTCACCATTGAGCCACCAGGGAAGCCCAGGGCCCAGATCTTTACCTTGGCATTCTCTCCAGTGAAAATAGCCACTTTTCCATTGATCTAGGTCCTACTCAAGTTCTGCCATCACCCTGCATCCTTCCTGGATCAGCTGAGTTCAGAGCTTCTTCCCTCCTTTACCACTGGTTTCCATTATGTTCATTTAGCACTCAAATACTTCCTTATTAATACACCTGTGCACACACACACTCACGTATATGCCTTATCTCTTAATTAGACTGTCAACTTTTTGAAAATAGAGATTATAACTTACTATATTACAGTGAATAAAGCATAGACATTTTTTGAGTAAATATTAAACTTTTCCAGGTACTCTCCCACTTCTGGCATTTCAGCACAGTGCCTACCGTATAGCAGGATCCTACTAGTCATCCACATTTTACTTCTCAGCTGTCACACCATCTTGGCCTCACCCTTGATTCCACCCTAGAAGGAATGATCACTTCCTCTCTTGTGTACTCACAGTATAATTACAGATATTATAATACATTGTTGCTTTCATTTTCTCTAAAGCTCTTCCCTTACTAGGTTATAGAGACAGAGACCATAATTTCCCATCTCTATTTCCTCAAAGCCTTATCAGGTATGTAATAGATACATAATAGATCTTGTTAAATATAAATGAGAGTAAGTCAGTTTATTTCTGGTTCGTACACTGATATTTAAATAATCTATACAATTCTAACTGATACAATAATTCTTCTGTTTTGTTAAACATATCACAGACATATATAATAGGCTAAGTGGTAAAATGGACTTATGTAGTACATTTCTTTTATTCATTCAAAGACAAAGCATATTAGTTCAAAAGTAATCTTATTAAAAATGCTTCTACATAAAATTTTGTACTTCAGTAATAATTATTTCTTGTAAGTTTGACAAGCTGTTATGAAAGCCCCAGAATGGGTGTGTAACTCAATATGGTAAATCAAAAAAGGTTTTAGTTTTCCCAAATTATAAAAATATGAATATATTATTCCCACTTGACTCTCTTCCAAGAATCCTGTAATATTTAACACTGTTATTTATGGAACGCAGTAATATGCATTGAGAAAGAACTGTGTAAGCAGCATTCTTACAAATAATGTTTGAATGAGAACTTCCTCCAGCAAATATTTTCTCCATTATAAAATGTTCAAAAGTATTCAGAGAAAAACCGTAATTACTGGAGACTTTGTAATTGGCATGCAAGCTTGGTGCAAGTCACAGTAGACTAAGGGTTGCATTCATAGACGCCTACAGCAATTCGCTGGAGCTGGGAGATACGGTACTTAGTAGCACAATAACCGATAGAACACTATTGACCAGCAGGGCAGACAGAAATAAAAATATTTTCATTGGTTCTGTTTTTAAACAACAGCTAACTTTACAATTATTTTTTTATGTAGAAAAAACTACAGTACTTGTCTAAAAATACATAGTAATTTTTTACTTTAATAAATGTGGTTAAGATTATGCATTTTACTATTAAAGTACAAATTGGGTGCAAATTTTACATAGTGATTTATTGTAAACACTTCACCATCATAAATAAGTATGTCTGAAGTGACTCTTTAATCAGGTACTAGTGATGTAGATAAATATGGTCCTACCCACTTAGGAACTAATTGACTCTATAATGTTTATCTTTACTGTTCTTGTCTAGAGCAAGCAAGATGGAGTCAAGTTTCCCAATAGAGTCTACACATGTGCCAATATTTTCTGTAAGCTACATTGAGAAATAAACTACATGTAACTAAAGAAATATTTGTTCCCATACAGTCAATTATATATTAAGAAATTCCTTATTGAGATCCTTCTCTTTCATTCCCAAGTGTTCCTAAATAGTCTTAATGTAGAGCAATAAACTTAAATCAGAGAGGACTCAAAAATAACGACCAAGACCAAGGACAGAGTGAAGCTGGCAAATATAGTAACTAGTTCCTCAGTAAACATATCAGTCAGTCAACAATATCAACTTCATTTGGCAGGTTATTATGCATTGTAAGTTGACAGGCTTAGTTTAGGGCCAAAGAAGTTTGAGCTGTTGTGGAGAACAGTGGGGAGAGGCAGCAGAAGTTAAGTGATAGCCTTGGAGTTTTCAGTGTGGAATGGTGCTAACAATGGCCAGTCTAGTGACTTGGACTCATAAGACCTCTTAACTTTGCTATAGGTCACCTGGAGTTCTGTAACCAGAAAAGTGATGAGCTAAGTTGTTGCTATGACTAATGATTAATGAAGGACTTTAAAATACTGAGCTTTTTATACACACTAATTGATACTGTATTTTTAACTGAGCAGTTATACAGCAATCACCAGACTCTTCAAAAAATGAATGCAACAAATAACTTAGAAACACAATCTTAATGATCATATTTTCAAAAAGTTTTTTCCCCGTAAGATATATTTAAGAAACTACAATGTTTTATGATTTGTAAACAGTTTCTTTTGTTGGCGTATATTCATTTTAATCTCTTGAAATTGTAAAATATTTCACTTCAAGCTTAGAAGTTTCAACTTTTCCTACTTTGCCATCTTTTTCTTTCTAGATATTGATATGAGGCCATGAAGACCTAACCCAATTCCTATTTTCAGATGTGATAGAATGGATAGGTGGGTTCTGTGCTTGTGTCTCCCTGACAAAGCAAGAAGTGTCCCTGGATCCTGAGTCAGCGTGGGGCAAAGTGGCTGGGAATTCTCAGAAGACAATTCAATGCAACCTTTGACAAGGTTGCATTTGATGGAGACCAAGAGATGGAGGTTCAGAGACATCATCTTGCTGATGTCAGAGCTGAGAATATTGACTACATAGCATACCATGGTGGCGTGTAGAGCAGAGAAGTTATCTTTCGGTTTTCCACCAACGCACACATTTTCCTGACATGAATTTTTTTTAAGTGACTTTAGTTGTTTGTTTAAATTAAAAAAATTTTAAAAACCCTAAATTAGAAATATTAGTTAAGATGTATAGTGCTTACTATGAGCCAGCCCTGTTCTAAGTGTTTTTTTCCCCATATATTAACTCTTTTAATAATATTCACTCTATAAGGTATGCACTTTCCTCTTTTACAGATGAAGAAACTGAGGCAATAAATGATGAAAGAAGTTTGTTTAAGGACATAGCCAGTAAATGAAAGAGCTGAGATTTGAACCCAGGAGTTTAGCTAACCGATCTTGAGCTTTTAATTTCTGCTCTTTACTATTTCTTCCTTTTAAAAAAATAGTTATTTATTTATTTGGCTGCTTCAGGTCTTAGTTGCAGCGTGTGGGATCTTTTGTTGTGATGTGTGGGCTTCTTTCTAACTGAATTTCGTGGGCTCACTGGTTGCGGCATGGGCTTAGCTGTTCCCTGGTTATGTGGGATCTTAGGTCCTGGACCAGAGATCGAACCCATGTTCCCTGCATTGGGAGGTAAATTCTTAGCCACTGTACTCCCAGGGAAGTCCTGCCTACTGCTCCAGTGTGTAAGTCTATTAAATGAGATTGTTGTTGGTGTTTAGTTCCTAAGTTGTGGCCAATTCTTTTGCGACTCCATAGACTATAGCCCACCAGGCTCCTCTGTCCATGTTACGCAGGCAAGAATACTGAGGAGGGTTGCTATTTCCTTCTCCAGGGGATCTTCCCCACCCAGGGATCGATCCCCCATCTCCTGCATTGGCAGGGGTGTTCTTTACCACTGAGCCACCAGGAAAGTTCATGAAATGAGATACCACACAAAAAATATAAAACACAGGACTGCATATAGGAGACGCTCAAAAATTTTACCTCCCTTCTGTTAAAATGTTGGTGTACACCTGAAACTAACACAACATTGTTAATCGACTATACTCCAATATAAAATAAAAATTAAAAAAAAGCCGATGTATATGTTTACATCTAAGGAGGGCAGAGTCCGTTACTGCTGAGATTAAGACCGTTGGCTCAGCAGTTAGTTAACCTGGATAAAAGCTTGCCATCTCTTACTGTGGCCATGGGCAAACTATATAATCTCATATGCCTCCCTATCATCATCTGTAAAATGGGTCAACGGAGTAGCATCTCAGAGGGTTACTGTGAGGTTAAATGAGGTATCATATAAAATTCTTGCAGAAGCCTAAGTACATAGTAACCACTGATGAACTTTGGTTGTTAGTAGGGAGCTTATACAGAATGATTTAATACTCAGCCTTCCATTGGGAATATAGTAGACAGTAAGTAAATATTTAATGAATGACTGAATGGACATGAAACTTAATTAATTTGCCCAAGTTTGATTTGCCCCCTCTCTGGGGGCCAGAGAGGTTGTATAATATTTCCCTGCTCCCTGGAGGTGCCAGGGTGACTCAGCAAACCCTCATTCTGGCATCTGACAGTGATATGCTAAGCTGCTTGGGCACCATCTGACTTTGACATGATCCCAACTCTGACACATCTTATGGTTTTAGACTCTGACAGACCCAAGCCAGGCCAGTCCCAAGGTGCTGAGAGTTGCTGCAGGCTGGGGTGTAACCAGAAAAAAAGTCAATTACTTAACATTGCTCATGAAATGCAATACTTGTGAATTTTTAATGAGCTTACTAAAATGACAGTTATTCCTTAAAAAAAAGTCTATAAAACAAACATAATGTTTACCATGCTGTCCCTTTGATGTAGTATAAGGTCTGGATGTATCTTTGAAATAATAAGAAGAGAAAGAGCAGTTTAACATATGTCTGTTGTTTTGTGTACTGAATTCTTAGATAATTAGTGCATTACTAGGGTTTCCCTGGTGGCTCAGAAGGTAAAGAATCCACCAGTAATGCAGGAGACCCAGGTTTGATCTCTGAGTCAGGAAGATTCCCCTGGAGAAGGGAATGGCAACTCACTCCAGTATTCTCGCCTGGAGAATCCCATGGACAGAAGAGCCTGGCAGGTTACAGTCCATGGGATTGCAAACAGACACGACTGAGCAACTAACACTTTCAAGTATATTAATTAGTGTATTCTAGTCATGCTTTTACTTATTCAACAAACACTTGTTAACTGTCTACTGTATGCCAGGCACTGTTCTAGGAGCTTCAGACTTATCAGTGAACAAAACATATCAAAATTGTATCAAGCAGACTGTACAATAGAAAAGTTACATTAGAATTATGTTGCTTCAATGTCAATACTTTTCTGAAAATAGCATAAAGTTGATGAATTCAATAATGGAATGTTCTATGGTTCTAAATTGTATAATCTTTACTAAATTGTAAATACAATCAAAAAATGTTATGGTTTCTTTAAAATATATCTATGAAACTGTGGCTCAACTATTATGCCTAGCACAAACATGATGGTAGAATCTGAGAAAGTTAACAGGGGCCAATGTCTCTAAATCAGAATTTTGAATATTATTTTCCATGAACTGTTAATAGGCATTCATCTTAAAAGTAATAAATGACTTTCCTGCATAAATAACATTGGAAATACATCTGTGCTTCATGAATATCCAAGCATAAAGACTAATACTCAGGATTTCCCAAACCTATTTGATCACGGAACCCTCTTTCTAGTAGATTCTTTTGTTGGACAATTGTTTTACTGAACAAATTTTGGAAAAAAATATTTGCTAAGCCACCTCTGTAATTTATTTTCAGGGCATAAAGGAATTATAGACAATGGTAGGCTCATAAGAGAAAAAAAATCGAAGAACCAATTTTTCATCCTGTTTTGTAAGATGAACAACAGGACAATAAAAATGCACCAAGATCAATAGCTTTCCTTCCTAAACAATGTCTATATTTGGCACATGTTCTTCTTCACAACAGATACCTCTCTTTCTATTGATGGCAATGGACAAATATGCACCTCCATGGACCTGGGAACTACCCCTGCTCAACACACCCCCTTGCAACATCCTCTATGTCTGTCATCCTCTTTTTCCAGGCTTTGTGCATGCAGACTATTGAAACAAAAAGTTGTTTTTGTTTTGGAATAGGTAGTGTATTTACAAGGCTCAAAATTCAAGAGGTACAGAAGAGTGAAAAATCTCTCTTCCACTTCAGTTCTCCAAACACTTGGTACAGTTAATGTTGCTAATTTCTGGTATATCCTTCCAGCGATATTTTATTCATATACAGGCAACATATGCATGCATATTAACTCCACCACTAATGTCTATTATAATACTTTTCACAACTCTTTTTTTCCTTAACAAGCTATATCAGAGATTATTTTTGATCAGTACTTGAAGAGTTCACATATTCTTTTTTGCTTACTGTGTGCAAAATATTCCACCACTTTGTGCCATAAGTTATATAATTAATATGCTATTGATTAACACCATTATTTCAAAATTTTGCTCTTGTATGTATGTAAATATTGTTGCAAAGAATGACCTGGTCACATTAATCAACTCACATCCTTGAGAGTATGTTGGTCATTTGCATTTTTGAGTCCGAGTATATGCATCAGTAATTTCATAGATATTGTCAACTTAACTTCCACAGGACTTATAGCAATATGCACTCCCATTAATAATATTTAAAAGTGCTTCTTTCACCTATACCCATAATAGCTCATCAAAAAGTACCAAACTTTTTGCAAATCTTATAAGTGAAAAAGATATCTTACGACCTTTTAAATTTGGATTTTTTTAATTGAAAAAACTTTTATAGAAATAATTTAAGAATATATTGCCTATTTCTCTTGCCCTCTTACACAACTTATTTTTAAGTTAATCCTTCTAATGGTTCTTTGATGTTTAGCTGTCAACATTATGGACATGAATTCTGTGCTCTAATGCAGTGATACATTAAAAGGTAGTGAGGGCTAGAGGCTTTTTGCCAGGAATGGGACTGGATTCTGAATGCTGTGCTTCCATTGTTTTTTCCGGCTACTTAATTTCTTTCAGCTGTGGCTTTTTGTCTGTATGAATATCCTATTGGTTTCTAATCTGTTCCCTTAATTAATATTTTATCATCTGAAGATAGGTGTCAAAGAGGTTCCTAGACTTCAAAATACTAACTTCTAATAGCTACCATTTATTAAATATCTTTTGTGGTTCAGATAGATGTTTGTATGCAAAATCTGATTAATTCTTTATAGAGACCTTAACTGATAGATGGGCTTCCCTGACAGCTCAGTTGGTAAAGAATCCACCTGAAATGCAGGAGACCCCAGTTTGATTCCTGGGTCGGGACGATCTGCTAGAGAAGGGATAGGCTGCCCACTCCAGTATTCTTGAGCTTTCCTTGTGGCTCAGCTGGTAAAGAATCTGCCTGCAGTGCGGGAGATCTGGGTTTGATCCCTGGGTTGGGAAGATCCCCTGGAGAAGGGAAAGGCTACCCACTCCAGTATTTTGGCCTGGAGAATTCCATGGACTGTATAGTTTATGGGGTCACAAAGAGTCAGACATGACTGAGTGACTCACTGATCTGGTAGATATTATTATTTGCATCTTACGGTTCAATGTTACTAATAGTCAGGCTACATATATGGCAGAGCTGGGATGTGGTGTTCCAGTGGCCTTTTTAACTCTTTCCTCCCTCCAGAAGAAAGGTTTGAGCTTTGATGACTGTTTTCCTCCTTGCTCAAAGACCCCTTTCTCTTCTTATGTTTGGGTTCCCAGATGTGTTCGCGGGGTCTGGGGTTGCTCTGCATGTGACCTGTGGAAGCACAGGGCATCACTGCCCATTACTTTACTCTCCAGATGCCTTTGAAACCGGAAGCCAGGAGTATCTTAATGTGAACCAAAATAACTAAAAAGCCAGGTCAGCATTCATTTTAGCAATAAATGTCTGCTTCATTATCTTGTGAACTCTGTCTCTCTAATGAATTCCCTTTTCAAAGGATTTTATGTGAAGCATGTGACAAGCAGTATATTCTGTTTGGGAATTAGTAAGGAGATTCAAAGAGCTTGGCATCTGGGCATACAGGTGGCTGATTTATCATTTCCTGTCTGCCTCAACCCCCTCTGAAATTCCTTTATTGTTGCTTTATCACGAGATAGAATTTTCCTTCTTCTTGTCCACTCATAATGCCACAGAGTAGACAGACCCCGGGTAGAAATACTTAGCGACTAAACAACAACAATAACAGAAACACCCAGAGCTCTGAAACCTTTGTCTTTTCTCAGGTTAAATTAGTTTTCTTTCCACTTGAGTTTAACAGCCCAGGGCCTGAGTGTCCCGATGCAGTCCTGGGAGGGGCTTATTTCTGCTCTTGCTTCTCAGCCTGCTGATGCTCACCTCATGCAAAATCAGTTCTTCTCAGGTTTAGGGGAGGCACATGTCTCTGCATCTGGGATCCAGAAGGTCTCTGGCCACAAGGAAATAAGTGTTCTTGGAGTTTTTCTGGGATCACCTTGAAGAAATTCTCACTCAGGGAAGGGTTGGGGAGGGGCTGCCCAGCTCTGTCCAGCTCTGCCCACCGGCCTCTTTAGAGGACAGGATAGGAAGTGTGGAGCGCCTGACTCACACCAGGGGCTCTCATGTCTTAACACCCTTGAGAGAACTTCTGGAGTGTCAGACTGGCCAATTAAGGGGCAGATGTTTGATATATACAGGGCTTCCCAGGTGGCATGGGTGGTAAAGAATCCACTTGTCAATGCAGGAGATGCAAGAGATGCAGATTCGGTCCCTAGGTCAGGAAGATCCTCTGGAGAAGGAATTGACAAACCACTTCAATATTCCCGCCTGGAGAATCCCATGGACAGAGGAGCCTGGTGCGCTAGTCTGTGGGGCCACAATGAGTTGGACATGACTGAGCGACTGAACACACACACACACACACATTTGGTATATATACGCCGCAAAATGTTATGTACCTGAGGAAGGAGGTAGATGGACCCCCACCAGGGTAAGCAGATGGAGCTCATTCTCTATGGGCAGAAACTACAAAATGTCAATAGCAGGACAAAGGAGAGAGGAGGCTGGGCTCCCATAGCTACCCATAGGCCTCCTCGCTGGAATCCATTTTGGCTGAGAAATGGGCGCACACACACGGGAGAATCCTGACATGTACCATATATGGACTCAGAATCAAGCAAGTCAAAGTGACTGGCCAAAGGAAACCCAGAAGTAATGCCCCATAAAAGTGATTCAAGCCACCACGAGGGCACAGCTATGTCTCTGAGCCCACCTGCGTGTCTATCCTCACTAACTGTACTCTTTTTCTCCTAGTGAACACTACTTGTTTCGCCACTGTCCCTCTTTGTGGGAACTCTTTTTCTGCAAAGCCAAAGGACCAGGGCCTTGTCACTGACCACCAGTCTAGTGCTTAGGGTTAACACTCTGACAGCCTCTGCCCCACCTCAATCTCTGCTCAGGAACTGAAATCCAGCTATAAGCCGCTGCAGACTGAAGCCACCCAAGATCACACCCACTCCTGTCATAATTATTTTTACTTTCACCAGTTCCACTTGAAAAACATAAATGGCTTAAATCCCCTCTTTTGAATTTTTATAATTCCAATTTTTAAAAGAAATTGTTAAGTTTTGAGATTATGTCCTTCCACTTCAAATCATCTATGTGGACTGGGCATCATTGCTTTTCAGGTCATTGTCCATTTTAAAACCTCATTTAAAACCTAGATGCCCATCAGCAGATGAATGGATAAGAAAGATATGGTACATATACACAATGGAATATTACTCAGCCATTAAAAAGAATACATTTGAACCAGTTCTAATGAGATGGATGAAACTGGAGCCCATTATACAGAATGAAGTAAGTCAGAAAGATAAAGACCATTACAGTATACTAACACATATATATGGAATTTAGAAAGATGGTAATGATAACCCTATAAGCCAGACAGAAAAAGAGACACAGATGTACAGAACAGACTTTTGGACTCTATGGGAGAAGGCGAGGTTGGGATGATCCGAGAGAACAGCATCGAAACATGTATATTATCAAGGGTGAAACAGATCACCAGCCCAGGTTGGATGCATGAGGCAAGTGCTCGGGGCTGGTGCACTGGGATGAGCCAGAGGGATCGGGTGGGGAGGGAGGTGGGAGGGGGGATCGGGATGGGGAACACATGTAAATCCATGGCTGATTCATGTCAATGTATGGCAAAAACCACTACAATACTGTAAAGTAATTAGCCTCCAATTAATAAAAATAAAAGGGAAAAAAAAAACCCTCAGAAAACACACTCGAAGTTCTGATGATAACTAAGCCTTGTGAACAACAGGCAGGAAACTAATGAACATTTGAGGAATATGTCCTTCTCCAGAGAGCAGAAGGACAAGTCAAGGGGAGAACCTTGGATATTGACTACATTTTAATCCCCCCCCCTTTTTTTAAAAAAAGGGAAACCATAACAGATTACCCACAGTGGCCCTACAGTAAACTTGAACAGAGTAATCTGTTAATTAATATCCTCTCTTCTCCTAAGATGCTGCTTTTCACTGGTCATTCCAGCTCAATTCCTTTTACAAACTACATTATATATTTAAAAAACTACAATATGTTAAACTTCCAGGAACGGAAGTGACAGTTTAAACTAGCCTAGGTTACCTGATCGTTCCTCTCCAGTATTAATACAGCCCCTAGTTTTACTTTTTCAAACATTACTTTCTGGAAATCTAAAAACACCCATTGGCTCTGTTAAAAAGATATTGTGAATATATTAGGTGTCAAGACTCTGTAATGTGATTTATGAATGTTTATTATGTTTTGGCTTCACCTAGTATGAGATTTGATTACAAAGTAATGAAATGGGCTTTTGTATGTGTCATGAGACAGGTTTCATAGCTTTGTATTACTGTAGTTTGACACGCTTATAACATGGGTCCAAGTTGCCAGGTCAATGGCAAACTATTATCTGCAATTGGATGCTTTTTGTTAAAAAAAGATGGAATGTTGAGATTATTTTCTTTTTTCTTTTTTTTTTTATGTTGTTGAGATTATTTTCATGCCTTGGACATTTTGTGTAGCTGGTGAAATGAACTCTATAATTTTTAAAATTCTTAAAATAAATAGATTTCCAAACAAAACCAGTTTTGTTGACATAGAAGTTTATTCTTATTTCTCACTCCTTGCTGTCTCTCAAATTTTGTTACCACAGACCCACATACAACATAGATGCACTTCTAGGTTAGAATCAGATTGAAAACTCTTAAGGAACTTTTCTTCTTAAAGAAGTAAGATGTGGATGAAAGAAGGATTTTAAGCTTACCCATTGCCTCCAGCCCTGGCCACTTCCTCTGTTGACCCACATGCCCTTAGGATTTCTATTCTCTGCCTTTCTTGTGGTCATTTCTGTCTGAGGGAAAATCCCAGTGTTTGCTAATGCATCCTTCTTAAATAATTGAAAAGGCTACTTGTATTTGTAACAGAAATGTATGTTTATATTCTTCAGCCTTGGTTTCTTTGACTTCTGTTATAGCCTTCTGAGGACATGGGTCTCATTAAGTGGATGGTGATTTTTGTTCTGCTGAACATTTTAATGGGTTTGGATATATATGTTTGTTGTAAGGGAATGACTTCACTTCTCTTTTTTCCTGAATGGAATATAATTTGGAGAACTGGAGGCAATCTGGGAAGGAAGTATGAGTGAAGGGAGGACAAGAAAAGAGAAAAGGAAGTAAGGTGCGTGTAAGAAAGATGCATGAAATATAGTGTTAACTTCTTATTGTGCCAATAAATCTCTGATAAAGTTTTCTGTTTTTTTTACAAAAGGGGACAGGTAAAGGTAGTATCTTTTAAGCAGAGCATTTGGGAATTCAGATGCCAGAATGGAGTGAATAGAGCAGAGTTCTATGGACAATTTTGCCAGTTTGAATGAATGGAGATGACACCACATATATCTTACGCTCCAAGGGTCAAAAGAGGTCTGGATGACAATGAAGATGCTCAAAGAGAAGGGAAAACTAGCTCTAATGTTTTCAGCTTGAAGTAGCTGTAAATCCCAGATGGCATCATTTTCCTACTCACATGGAAAAAAATCTGATTTGTTTACTTCTTTTTCATTGACAAGTTGGATCTATAAAAGCCCCTCAACTGATAATTACCTGCTTGCCTCAGCTCTCTCAAAAGCATTTTCTTCAGGACTCCCTTCTTTGTCAGAGTTTGCTGTTGACTTCACAGGTGCACTAGCTGGTATGTGGGGCAAAGAGGCCATTGTGGGGAGTGGACTTCTGCAGTTGGCCCTCTGGCTGCTTATGAATTCTGTCATCTTAATTTTCCAAGCTCCAGTTTCTTTATTGGCAACTACATTTCATAAGATTGTATTAAAATGTTGTTGAAAATATGTATCTACCCAGATTAAAAAAAAAAAAAAAAGCTTTAGAAAAACCCAGAACTTAATGTAGCTAGTTTCAGTAGAGAAGAAAGTTTTTTAAGATGGTTTACAGAATCTTTGGAGAGGCCAGGAAATCAAACATGGAGGCCTCATGGCCAAGAAAAATATTGAATTCACACCCTTGCTGGGTGAGGGCCCTTAGTCCTTGAGCAGGGCTGAGCAAAGGACACTTAGAGCTATAAACCCCATCCCACTCCACTCTGCTGTGCATACCAACCTGTGGAAGGAGGCGTGTCCAGTCTCCTTTCTCTCCCCAAACTCAGTCTTCTTTGGAGGAGTCTGATGAGCCTAACCTAGGCTCCATGCCTGAGACTGGGAAAGTCAGTCCTGTTCTTGACCATGGGATGCAAGACTCACAGAGAGGGAAAGTCCAAAAATAGCCTGAGAGTTTTAATAGCTGGTGGCCAGAGAGCACAACAAACCTACTACAAACCCAAGAATATATGGTGCTAAGTTGCTTCAGTTGTGTCTGACTCTGTTCAACCCTATGGATGACAGCCTGCCTTGTTCCTCTGTCTATTCTCCAGGGAAAGAATACTGGGATTCTCCAGGCAAGAATACTGGAGTGGGTTGCCATGTCCTCCTCCAGGGGATCTTCCCAACCCAGGGACTGAACCCATGTCTCTTCCATCCCCTGTATTGGCAAGCAGATTCTTTACCACTTGTGCCACTTGGGAAGCCCAAGAATGTATGGTACCTGGAACTTAATGAAAGCTCAAGAAAATGCATTTGCTATTGTTACCACAGGTATTATGAAAAAATGAGATAAATTAGGTTACTCTTGATATGTATGCATATATCTTTTGCTAGCTCTTTCATATTTTAAAGCACACATCAGGCACAAAACATTCTATTTTCTATTGAGAAATAGTTGATTCACAAGGTTTTGCCAATCTCTGCTGTATAGCAAAAGGGCTCAGTTATACATATATAGACATTCTGTCTGGTACAAAGTATTTTAAATAGCACACATGCAACCGTGCGTACATTGCAAGACAGCACCTGAGTCTGTTAGATGTCTTGTGTTTTTCACTCAATCTTTGTTTCTGTTCTCCTCCATCCTTCTCTGGACTTAGGACTCTGACTGGTGGTAGCCTCCTTAGCTCCAGACTTCTGGTTGAGTTTTCCAATGAGGAGCACCAGGAGGATTGAAGACGTATTTCTTCCCAGGCTCTTTTCTTGCAGAGTGCATTTTGGGCTAGCTGCATGCCTTGACCCAAAGGCCCATAAGTTTACAATATTGTCAATAAGTGATAGTAAGCAGTGGGAAAGTAGAATAAACTCCATGTTTGTTTGCTTGTTTTTTTTTTAGTAATTTGATTGGAGTATAGTTGATTTACAAATTGTGTTGTTTCAGGTTACAGTGTAGTGATTTATTTAGTTATACTTATTCATCTAATTGGGCTTCCCTGGTAGTTCAGACCATAAAGAATCCACCTGCAATGCAGAAGAGCTGGGTTTGATCCCTGGGTAGGGAAGATCCTCTGGAGAAGGGGATGGAAACCCACTCGAGTATGCCTGGAGAATTCCATGGGCAGAGGAGCCTGGCAGGCTATAGTCCATGGGATTGCAAAGAGCCAGATGTGACTGAACAACAACAACACATACATACACACACATTCATATAGTTATTCTTTTTCAGATTCTTTTCTCATATAGGTTATCACAGAATACTGAGTAGAGCTCCCCATGCTTTATAGTAGGTCCTTGTTGGTTACCTATCTTTTACAATAGTATATGTAGGTTAATCAAAGTGAAGTGAAGTCGCTTAATTGTGTCCGACTCTTTGCTACACCGTGGAGTGTAGCCCACCAGGCTCCTCTGTCCATGGGATTTTCCAGGCAAGAATACTGGAGTGGGTTGCCATTTCCTTCTCAAAAGCTCCTGGTTTATCCGTGTTTGCCATGTTTCTGCTTTGGTAACTGTTAAGTTTGTTTTCGATATCTGTAAATCAATTTCTGTTTTGTAAATAAGTTCATTTGATCATTTTAAAATTAAATTCCACTTATGAGTGATATCATATAATATTTGACTTTCTCTGTCTGACTTACTTCACTTAGTTTGATAATCTTTAGGTTCAACCATGTTGGTGCAAATGGCATTATTTCATTTATTTTTATGGCTGAATAATATTCCATTCATCTGTTGATGGACTTTTAGGCTAAGCAACCTAAATGTTGATGTTGTTAAATGCTTCTTGTAACTATAACAGAAATGTACATTTATGTTCTTTAGCTTGTTCTCCATCTTGGGGTTCATCTTCCATATGATTCCTTAACTTGAGGATGGTAACCAGCCTTGTGGTAACGTTTTATGTTTTGTAGTTTCTCTACACTGAGACCACATCCTTGAAAGTAATCCCTTCATTAAATTCTCCCTAAATATACAATTTGATTGTGCCATCTCCTTCCTACCTGGACTCTGCTAATACCCTGAGAATGCATTGTTGAAAGATACTGTAGATACATATAACAACATTTGTTTAGAGTTTTTAAAAAACTGTGTTTCCTACAGCTTTTAGAATAAGTTAATTTAATTTAAAATGTGCATACATTGAAGGAGCATATTCCAGTAGAAATTTGGGGAAGGAGAACTTTTCACTCCCAATAATTAATTTGGTGAAGATTTATTTGGTTTCTTTGCTATGCCAGGCTCTGAAGAAAAAAGAATTTAAATAGTATAATGAATGCAACCTGTGTTCATTTCTAAGTCTTAAAAAGATAAGATCTCAGAAAACTGGAATTTCATTTTTACAACACTTTCAAGTATGTAATAGCTATTGAAATAGAAATAAAGGCTAGAATTATTTATGTGGTCATAGTAAATAATTGATAACGGAAGGAAAAAACATACTCACTCTGTCTAGATTGTCTAGTGGGCTGTTTTGAATTCTACCAGGTAAGTTTGCAGGCATCTTTACAAAATTATAATTTTTGAAATATAAGACTATCCAGCAGGGACTATCTAATTTTCTTTGAGCAACTCAGTTTTCCTGAGAGTAAAGCAGACGTTAATATGTTTGTGAAGTTAAACCCCAGGAGTGCATAAGGATCCCATAGTAAGAAATTAATTCTCTTGCCAGTTATTCACACACACACACATACAAACACACACACACAAAATAACTCTTTCAGTTTAACTGTATTTTATATTAGCAGTATTATTTTTAATTTCATATATATAAAGATATATATCCTGAAACTCCTGTCTCATTGTGAGATGAGGTAACATGAGTAAAGGTGAATAAAGGAATGTATAAATGTTTGCCTCAAATTATCATTTTAATGCAGTTATTAAGCAAGTGGTATGAAATAGTGATGAAGTGTTTTACTTTATAATGACTCCTATTTGTAGGATATGTTTAATAGGCATTTAATGAAATATTTTCATACCCTATACTTTTTTTTTTTTGCCTCCAAGGCTCCCCACCCATTTTGTCAACGGTAGTTGTCCTCTCAGAAGGAAGGCAGGTACCAGCTGGAACAAAGAGGGCATTGATCAGCTTTGAGTTCCAAAGCCAACTTGAAAAAAAGTTCCAGCAAGAGGGTTGAGCCTTTTAGAGACTGAAAAGAATTTTCTAAAATGCCAAAAAGAAAAAAAGAGAGAGAAAGAAAGAATAACATACGAAAGGAAAAACGTCCCTACTGGTCACATATCAAAAGAAAAGACAGATAGTTTTGTCTAGAAACCCCAAGAAGGAGAGGAAATAGAGAGACTCCTGGTTTGTGAGACAGATGCTGAGAGGGACCAGGGCCAGGAGGGAAGATGTGTCTCTCTAACCCCTGAGTCTAAACCCTGGGGCATGTTGACCATAAGTACAGCTGGGCATGGTGCTTGAAGGCTCTTAGAAAAAATAAAACAGAGAAAAACGCAGAATTCTGGCATAGTGGAACTTGCTCTTCCCTTCCTAGGGCACTGCCTAAGACTAAAGATCATCTTAGCAAGTTCTGGGTAATACATGGGCACATTTTAGGCCTGTGCTACTCAGAGTGTGGTTCTGAGAAAGTGCTGGCCTGTAATCCACAGTGAGGTCAGTTCTGAAATGGGGATTGAGCGTTTGGAAAATTTTATGGCAATTTGATAGACTACTGTTATGGACTGAATGTTTGTGTTCCTTCAAATTCATAGGCTGAAACTCCATCCACCAATGTCATAGCATTAAGAGGTGGGGTCTTTGGGGGGTGATTAGGTCAAGATGAGGTCATGAGGGTTGCTGTTGTTCACTTACTAAGTTGTGTGCGACTCTTTGTGACCCCATGGACTGCAGCAGACCAGGCTTCCCTCTCCTTCATTGTCTCCAGGAGTTTGCTCAAATTCGTGTCCACTGAGTCAGTGATGCTATCTAAACATCTCATCCTCTATTGCCCATTACTCCTCCCACTTTCAGTCTTTCCCAGCATCAGGGTCTTTTTCCAATGAGTCAGGTCTTCACATCAGGTGGTCAAAGTATTAGAGATTTACAATGAATATTCAGGGTTGATTTCCTTTAGGACTGGCTGGTTTGAGCTCCTTGCTGTCCAAGGGATTCTCAAGAGTCTTCTCCAGCCCCACAATGCAAAGTCATCAGTTCTATGGTGCTTAGTCTTCTTTATGGTCCAACTCTCACATCCATACATGACTGCTGCTGGAAGAACCATGGCTTTGACTCTGTGGACCTTTGTTGGCAAGGTGATGTCTCTGCTTTTTATTATGCTGTCTAAGTTTGTCCTAGCTTTCTTTCCAAGGAGCAAGGATCTTCTAATTTCATGGCTACAGTCAACATCCATAGTGAATTTTGAGCCCAAGAAAATAAAAATCTGTCACTGCTTCCACTTTTTCCCCATCTATTAGCCATGAAGTGATGGGACTGGATGCCATGATCTTAGTTTTTTAACTATTGAGTTTTAAGCCATCTTTTTTACTCTCCTAGAGGACATGTGGGTGGAGAGCTCATGTGTGGAGTTAGTGCCCTTGGAAGGGACAGGAGAGAGCTTGCTTCCACTCTGCTTTCCTCTGTGTGAAAATAACATAAGACATTGATCATCTGCCACTTGGAAGGAAGTTTTCAGCAAAACTGATCCTGTTGGAACCCTCATCTTGGACCTCCAGCCTCCAGAACTATGAGGAATAACTATCTGTTGTGTTTAAGCCATACAACCTATAATATTTTTCTGTTAGGAGCCCAGACAATGACAATTGATTTTAAACCTGTTGAATCAAATCATAGTTTTTTAAAAAATGAGGCTTGTATTATGTGCCTCTTTGTTATTTTCTTTTTCTAATAATTTATTTTTACTGTATTTTACAAAAAAACACAATGCAGTGGGTTGGGGGCAGGGGTAGGAAGCCACTATAGTTTGAGGAGTGTGGTTCTGAAGGAAATGCTATAAGTGGCTGCGTGTGGGGTCAAAGAGAGGGTTGGAGGTCAGACTCCTCTCTTTCTTCCAAACTCCTTCCACTTGCTTGATTCTCTGGGCTATGGGAGAAATAAAGGAGAAAGTAAGGCCATGAGTTACTGGGATAGAAGACAAATATGTTGGGGCCACCCCTAGAGATCCCAGGAACGGATGACCTGTGGTCCTCACTGACTTCCATAGTAATGTCCACCAGTCAGGAGAAGACATAGAATGTCCCTCAAGTGAGAATCTATGAGCCAACAATGGGAACAAGAGAAGATGCCGAATAGATGGCTTAAACCAGAGCTAGAGGAAGGACTAGACTGATAGTCAGGCAAGTCTACAAGGCCAGGGAGAGAGCCAAAATGTTCTCGTGGAGCCAGTATGAGAGCAACTCATGATTGCACCATGGGTTCCACCAGATCTCAGCACCATGGGCCCGTGGAACATCCCGTGACTGGTGGGCATTACTGAAAAAGCCAATGTGGATCACAAGTCATCCATTTCTGAGGTCTCTAGGAGTGGCCCCAAGGTGTCTTCTCTCCCAGTAACTTCTGGACTTTAAAGTCCCCTGTACATTCAAGAGCCATCTTAGGAATGACGGTGGAGAACAGAAGGACCAGAGATTTACTTTAAAGTGATTGCCCCAAAGAGATTATATACTGTTATTCAATAGTCACGCTTCCCTCTGTTATCCAGCAGTATGATACGTTGGGAGAAGAATTAAGTCAGATGTAGAAAATAAAGAAACTGTATTTCTTTCACACCTGACTGGTAGCTCATAACTTATTGACTCTGTCATACTCCCAATAAATTTTAACAGTAAAAATCATGCTTGGCATATAGTACAATCTTAATAAAGGTTGGCTGGAATGTTGAAGGGAGCTTTAAAAAAAAGTCACATTTCAAAAATAAACACATAGCAGAATGAGGATGGATCAGACTCTTCAGTTCCATTGCCCCATATTTTAGACAAAATAAATGAATTAGGTCTAAGAGAGTCATGACATGTGAATTGACAATAAAGCTCTGAGTAAGTCATCAGATAAGGAAGTTTTCCATATCATGGGAATCTGTCCTGGGAAAGTGGAGACAAATTTAATCCATTTTTAAGGAGTCACTGAGCTTCTCAAAATGATAAGATACAAGAGATGGGGGAATAATGTTCCTCTGAACACCTCACAGAGACTTCATCCTAACAGTCCTAAGCTCTGTCTAGGGTACTGCTTGTGACCTTTGGGAACATCTGGTAGGTAATGATCAGTAGTCATTCCATCCGTAAACATTATAGCATCCTAGTAACTGTGCCAAGCACTGGGCATTTCAAGATATTTAAAGATAATTTACAGATTCAAAATGGCTTCCCTGGTGGCTCAAATGGTAAAGAATCTGCCTGCAGTGCAGGAGACCTGGGTTCAATCCCTGGGTTGGGAAGATCCCCTGGAGAAGGAAATGGCAACCCACTCCAGTATACTTGCCTGGAGAATTCTTTGAACAGAGGAGCCTGGCAGGCTATAGTCTACCCTGATGCTGGGAAAGATTGAAGGCAGGAGGATAAGGTGACAACAGGGGATGAGAAGGTTAGATGGCATGCCCGACTCAATGGACATGAGTTTGAGCAAGCTCTGGGAGTTGATGATAGACTGGGAAGCCTGGTGTGCTGCAGTCCATGGGTTCGCAAAGAGTTGGACACGACTGAGTGATGGAACTGAACTGAGCTACAGATTCAAAGAGATTCTTTCCAGTCTTAAGGAGATTATATTCCAGTGCAAGAAACAAGAGGGTAAACAAAGACACAATTGAATTGGCACCATTAACAAGAGGGAAGGAAGCTTTAGAAGAACAGGAGAAGGGAAACATCTATTTTTTTGCCTAGTCAGTGAAAAGTTCCCTAAGGCAATAGTGATCTTCTGAGCTAAGGCTTGCAGCATCTGGAATGCACCAAGCTTACCTTGGAGAATCAGGCAGGAACTGAAGCAGGGAGAGGAGGAAAACTAGGTCTAAGTTTACTAAGCCAACAGAGTTGATACATTTGAGATGGTTCTGTGACTAGAGCCATGAGCATCTGTGATGATGTGTGAAGGGCGAGGATGGGGAAAGTTTGCAGGATCCTACTGAGTGTCATAGACAGGTTTGAAGGCAGAATAACCTGACTGGATTTTTTTTTTTTTAACAAATATTATAAATGGGAGGTAGAGTGGCGTGAGTTCAATCTCATTGAGAGTTTCTGTGGTTATACACTCTTACACTCTATGAAATAACCCATTCTTCCCATTTTCTTTTTTCCAGTTCCTAGAATACGTTTTGCATATCAGTCTTTCCCCTACAAAGATGATCTTTACTGAACTGCCTTTCAATTTGGTTTCCTCTTAGTTTTGTGTTCCAAAGCATAGACAAATGAGTTTTAGGCTTCGTCCTAGAGCGCTAGAATCTCATGCCTACTTGGGTGCTACTATTCATTTAGTGTGGATACACTCAGAAGATCTACTTGGCTTTTTAATAGCTGTCTCCTTTACTATCCGTGAAGCCTAGTCAAGAAGGTAGCTTTTATTACCAAGGTGATTTCTCTTATTATACTGTTTTTAATGATCAAGACAGGGGCTTTCTGTCATCCTAAGTTTGGCATGAATTTGGCTAGATTTTCTCAGGCGATGTTCTGTACACTTTGGTTAAGCAAATGTCAAATTCACCTCTACAAATTCTCATGAAACTCTACCCCACCATCCTGGAACAACTCCTGTGATTTTTTTTAGTAGTATTTTTTCCCATATTTGGATTTTGTACATTTCTGGGTCTAATGCTGTGCTTGAATCCTTATGACTGGCCTGCACTTCATTTCACTCTTGGGGGAAGCAGATGAATGCAGAGATATAATTCAAAGGGACCCAGGATTCTGGAAATCCAGACTGCACTGGCTCCACTCACATGGTTCCAATTGCTAGTATGACAGTCCTTGCCAAGCAGGGCATTAATTTTAACCATAGAAACCTGGCAAGTCAGACAATTCAGCTTGACATTGCAATTCAGCAGTGGGAACTATTAGTTTTGGATCTGATTTTAAGTGGTCTCAGAATACCAGTTACAAATAGAAAGGGTTTCCTGAAGCCAAGTCATATGGTGGCCCTGTGTTTCCTTATCTGCTTTCGACCAGGCGACTGGGGACCAGAGCATGTGCTTCCCAGTGCCAATGTCTAATCGCATGAGAGAGAGAGGCAGTCATCTAGCTCTGGGGTCCTTGAATTTAATTTTTATCTTTTTTTTTTTTTTCATTTTTGCTTTCTTATTTATTTATCCTCAAATCATAACATGTACATGGTTGGGGAAAAAATACAAGTAATTTGAAAGATCTTAAAAGCCTCTTGGATTTCCATCATCCAACAGTAACCGCTTTTTCATCCAACAAGTAACCACTTAAAAATGGTACCTCTCCTAGAAAGGGCAGGACAAGGAGAAAGATACAGAGGGAGTGAGAATTTCACTTGCATTTCCTATTTCCTTGGAATTGGTCCAAAGCAAAAGCACCAAAGCCTTGCTTTGTCCAGGACAGTATCCACTTTATCTTTGCTGCACACAGATGTCTTGCCCTTCCATCCTAGAGTGGGTTGTCTAGTCTTTCTCAACCGTACAAACAAATTCACACCCCATCTAAGGCACTGTGACTAAAAGGCTTCTTCTGACCCCTCTCTTTGTGTCAGCTACTTCCTTCTAATGGTAAGGCAGAGAGACTGTTTCCTTAATACAAGTGACAATTACCCTACTGCAAGTGAGTGCTCATTGACGAGTACTGGTGTGCCAGATGTGCAATCATCAATCCGAGTATGACTCAGCACCTCCAAGAACTAATGTCTCCCTCTGTTTCTCTGACACAAAATTCTTGGCTTCTCTCGGCTTGTCTGCTCTGCCCTCCTCTTTCTATGGATAGGTTGGTTCTTTGCATATTCCACACCCGAATTCCGGAGGTGCTAATCTGCTAGATGCTGCTGCCTCTTTTGAACAGAATGTTCTGAGTTAAGTGACCTCATTAATCACTGGCTAGATTCTTGGCACAGGTGAGTCTGCTCTGGTCCATTTATTGGCAGCCTTTGTTCAAATTTGAGTCCTTGATCAAAAAAAAGGACTAACGCTTCTTTCATAAAAGAGGCAAGATAGGGGGCTTCCCTGGTGGCTCAGTGGTAAAGAATCCGCCTGCCAATACAGGAGACAAAGGTTCGAACCCTGGTCTGGGCAGATTCCCCCATGCCTCATGGCAACTAGGCCGTTGTGCCACAACTCCTGAAGCCCGAGTGCCCTACAGCCTGTGTTCCACAAGAGAATGTGCCTCAGTGAGAAGCCCGGGCACCACAAGGAATAGTAGCCCCAGCTCCTCGCACCTAGAGAAAGCCCGTGCGCAGCAACAAAGATCCAGCACAGCCGATAAAAAAAAAAAAAAAAAAACAAGCCAGATGGGAAAACTCTATGTGGGTGTGGCAGGCAGCATGACTAGACATGATGTTGCCAACAAAAGAAGTGGCAGGAGAAGGTAGGAAGGGATTTAATTGAAAGCTATTTAGGAGGTGAGAATGGCAGAACAGAACTCAGTGATTGATCATCAAATGCTTAGATTTCTGGTTTACATGAATACGTTAGAAGAGGTTCTATGAAGAGAACAAGAGATAGTTGGTTTTGACATTTATTTCTAGGTATATTTAGTTTGAAGAATGTATGGTGGTATCTGGGAGATAATGTATCTTTGCAAATAAACTAATGCAAACTAGAGGTGAGGGTAAGATCTGGCTGGAGATAATGGACTTGGGAGTCATTGTTCACAGGTTGCAGATTTCAACCTACTTCTTGAGAACTTCTGTTTTCTCTACCACGGAATAAGACCACAAGCAAAAAGATGGTGGCAAAGTAAGATATGGAAGCAACCTAAATATCCATCAACAGATGAATAGATAAGCAAGATGTGATGTAAATATACAATGAAAAGCTACTCAGCCATGAAAAAGAATGAAAATTTGCCATTTGCTGCAACATGGATTGACTTGGAGGGCTGTATACTAAGGGAAATAACTCAGACAGAGAAAGATAAGTACTATGTGATGTTACTTATATTTGGTATCTAAAAAAAACAAAAACAAAAGCAACTAGTGAACATATAAAAGGAGCAGACTCACAGATATAGAAAACAAAGTGGTTGCCAGTGGGGAGACGGAAGGAGTGAGGGGCAATATAGAGGCAGAGGCATAAAAGATACAAACTATTAGGTATAAAATAAGCTACAAGGATATATTGTACAACATGGGGAATATAGCCACTATTTTATAGTAACTATAAATGAGGAATAACTTTTAAAAGTTCTGATCACTATATGGTACACCTGTAACTTATATGATATTGTACAGCAAATATGCTTCAATTAAAAAAGTACTTATTGTTAGACTCAAATCCTCTAATTTATTAGGAATCACTGAAATACTATAATGTGTTGTTTTAAACAATTATGTGGTTAACATTCTATTGTTTTTCTCTGTTTCTTTGCATTGATCACTTAGGAAGGCTTTCTTATCTCTCCTTGCTATTCTTTGGAACATTAAAACGATTAAATGTTCCGTACTTTGGAACATTAAAGTGATTAACACTAAAAAAAAATGGTGGCACAATGAATTGTGAATGAAGCACTACTTCTTTTTAGAGATATTTTCCCTCATCAGACTTGTAAACTAATAGCACCAATAGTAGTAAAAAAAAAAAAAAAAAACACCAAGCCTCAATTTCTCCAACAAAAAGGTTTTTAATAAGACCATTATGTAGTTCCTGATAGGAGCTAAGGCAACCTGGTTATTAGAAGAAAGTAATTAAAGGTAATGCTGATGTATTGCAGCTGGCATTGAGATGTATAACGGTGAAAAACAGGAAGCGTTATGATTATATGTAATGTGAAAATCTGTATTCAGCTTGGTGGAGTAAAAGCAGAAAGTGACTCTTCTTGGCAAAGAAGATTTAAAATATCCTCCTATCCACAAAACACAGGACATTAATTATGGCAGAGAAACGCAGCTGCCAAGGAAAGGGTGGACCCAGTACTCAGGTTACTCAGATAGAGAGCTACAGTATCACCCAGACATTCCTCAGTTCAGCTCAGTTGCTCAGTCATGTCCAACTCTTTGTGACCTCATGGACTGTAGCATGCCAGGCTTCCCTGTCCATGACCAACTCCCAGAGCGTGCTCAAACTCACGTCCATCAAGTTGGTGATGCCATCCAACAATCTCATCCTCTGTCATACCCTTCTCCTCCTGCCTTCAGACATTTCTACTGAAGAATATATAGGAGGCAGTTACCAATTTTAAAACAGCTTTACCAGTATCAGTCCCCAAAGACTCTACTTCGAATAGTACATCAGTGGCAGCTCAGAAGAAGCAAAGAGCAAAACTTGAATGATTGGATATAAAGAGACCTTCAAAAGAAGACATGGAGATGACGTGGACATTGTTTCTTAAAAGTTTAAGGGAGTTCAATGCATGAGACAGGGCACTCAGGGCCAGTGCACTGAGACAACTGTGAGGGATGGGATGGGGAGGGAGGCAGGAGGGAGATTCAGGATGGGAGACACATGTATACCCATGGCTGATTCATGTCAATGTATGGCAAAAACCACTACAATATTGTGAAATAATTAGCCTCCAGTTAAAATAAATACACAAATTAAAAAAAAAAAAAGTTTAAGGGCATAACACCAGAAGGGCATGGAGATATTACAGGAAGTAAATGAAATTTGCAATGCTCCCGCCATCTCTGCTATTGAATGGACTTTGAAGCAACAGAACTCTGGTTTTAAACCCTAACTTCATCCAGAAAATGGGGTGTTGCTTAGCATCACTGAGCTTCCCTGGTGTCTCAGACCGTAAGGAATCTGCCTGCAGTGCAGGAAACCTGGGTTCAGTCCATGAGTCAGGAAGATCCCTTGGAGAACAGAATGGCTATCCACTCCAGTATTCTTGCCTGAAAAATCCTATAGACAGAAGTGCATGGTAGCTTATAGTCTATGAGTTCCCAGAGTGGGACATGACTTAGTGAGTAGCACATGCTTAGCAACATTATAAAAATTGAGAAAATATATGCAAAGTGCATGGTACATGAGAAGTATTGAAATGATAGCTATTACTTTTAAATCACTTTGTTAGTAAATACAAAAATACCTGTAAGAACTCTTTTTGGTTCTCTTATGAATGATTATAAAATCATTCTTCTCAATTACCTTAGGTTTGAAAGCCTGTGAACCACAAAGTCCTTCCCACTAAAATTATTTAGATTTTTAGAAATTTCACCCTACAATTTGAGGTGAATTCACTGCAGTTTTGAAGGAATAAATGGAATGGCTTCCATTTTCCCCTAAATCTTAAGCAATTTTCAGATTTAAAAACATGTTGAAGATCCTATTTTATGTATGAGACTGGCTACTTCTTGGATGATTCAGAAACCCAGGTTTCTGTGTGGCATCTGGAGGGACTTCAGGAATTTGTGGTTGGGTGGATCATTGCCCCACCATTGCTGCGTGTTTGGAATATTTGGGCTGCTTTGGTCTATGTAGCATCTTGCTAGCAACTTCTTTCAAGTTTATTACCACTATAGCAAACTTCAGGAGTCTCCCCAGCCCTTTGACTGTTGGACTCTTTACAAAACCAGAGCCAGTCTAAAATAAATCACTGGGCATATACTGATGACAAAAAATGACCATCGCGTTGTCTTCTCATATACCCTTTATTGTTATATTTAGAAAGTGAACTTCCCTCAGCTTTTGACATAGCCACCATATATCTTTCTGATCTTTGGTTATATTTCGCTGTGTAAATATTCTAAAAAGTTATTTCCCTAGTGGTCAAGTACACTAACTAGAGGGTAAATACCCGAGGGGCATAGACTGACAGCACATTCACCCAGCTTGGAGAGAAGAGAAATCACTAAACGCACTTTGTCAAATTAGGCCAGTGTCATAAATTCATAATTTAGACAACAAGCAGACTTTTACTGCATCAGAATATGTTGTCAGATGAAGTTCTTTGTGAACAAATCCAGTGTGAAATGGAAACTCATTCTTTCAAGACAACGAGAATTTTTATTTCTGAGATTTACTAGGCTTTTGGAGAAGCTAACATGTAGTCTGAGATTTCTGAGAGATCCATCCTGTCATGAGAACTTCTTCCTACCCAAGTGTACTGAGTGAAGAAAAAATTACCTAAAAAATGGTGAGTGGCTCTGACTCAGCAAACAGATTCTTTTGTGTGTACTCAGTTGCTCAGTTGTGTCCGACATTCTGCAACCTCACAGACACCATGGAGCCTACCAGGCTCCTCTGTCCATGGGATATTTCCCAGGCAAGAATATTGGAGTGGGTTGCCATTTCCTCCTCCGGAGGATCTTTCTGACCCAGCGATCAAACCTGTGTCTCCTGCAATAGCAGGTGGATTCTTGACCACCGAGTCACATTCTTGGACCTGTGCAAAACACACTAAGCTTTGCTAATCATGTATAATTAAGGATTAACTTCCTTTGACCTGCCCATGTAACTTTCCTGACCTTCATGTGGACAGAGAGAAAGGCATTGGTTCTCTCTACTTGCCATTTATAGCAAAACTGAACAGAATTGAAACAATTCTAGAGACTGGAACTCTTTAGTCTCAGAAAATGAGGTCATGCTTAGCTGAGTTTGAAGCTTACACTAAGGATGAAGGGCCACGGTGGTTGTGAAGTATGAGTCTTTTCTCCAGACTATAGAGGTTATAATATTACAGTTGTGGGAAAGAACTGTCAAATATTAACTCTGTCCCCCAAAATTAACAGCTTCCAAATGTGGTAGACCAGGCTTCTACGTGTCTCAGAAGTAATACCTGATATGAGATGTCACAAGATACACGTTTATTCATAGAACATCTGAATTAAACAGTCGTACTGAAGATATCATTTTGTCTTTCTTTTCTTCCTATTCTTGGTTATGATCCATTTCATTAAATATTACTTCAAGTTTATACAATGGTACCCAACTGTGAACCTAGTTCTCAAGAAAGAATGTCTCACCTGCTTTTATTCCCCATTAGAGGCCACTTCCTATTTTAGAATACATTAAAAATTTTTACAATGGGTACTTTACACAAGATACTTTATAAACTAACTGTAATAATTATATTTTAAGTGTTTTTAGAAGGAGAGTTGGCTTTGTACTACTCTGGTTATCTTGGTTATAAAAACATTGACTTTACTTAGAGGTTATGGACTTTCAAATATTTTAAAATAGTATCAAACAATTGAGTTATTCAGTTTCAAACAATGACCACAGGCTTTCATTCCCCAAGTTCCAGGCAACCTCTTTTGAGTGGCCCATTTGTTTCTAGCTACTCTGGTATTTTCCTTCTCTATTCTTCCTTTCTCTTTGTGTGTCCATTCACCCACAGGAAGTGGAGTAATCTACACAAATGATCTCTTCCCCTCTTCCACTGATCTAAGAGATAAGAGCTACATTGCTAATTTTCTAACAAAGAAAATGTAAAGTGTTGATTCTAGAATGAGAATGAAAGAGACTGTGGCGAGAAGGGGTGGCTTAAACTATACTTTGTTTTTCTTGGGAGGCAGCAGGCTCACTATGCATAGAATTATGGAAAATGAAACAGAGTACAACACAGCACATTGGTAATTCATTTAACCTGCATTAGAACAAAATCCAGAACAGTTAAGAATCTAAAGCCTATCTTCAAGAGTTTCTAAACACTTGGTATCTGCCAATAATAATGTAATGAACTAACAAGCGCTTTTGTTCTTCTTGCATACCTTATATAATTCGTACACAGCACGCAGAATGGGAAAGGGAGGTGCAATAGTCCTCGTTCCACAGGACAGCTCACACAGGAAGTGCTAGAAAGAGGTTTCCATCCATCCTCAAATCTACTGACAGCCTGTTCACTTTTCAAACCACTGAGGCATATACTTCTTTAACTATTCCTTTCTTATAAGGATCTCTTAATTCAAAGTAAACCACTTTATCATCAGAGCTTATGGTGAAAAGTAGAAAATATAATTCCTGTTATGTAGCTCTGTGGTCCTCCAAGTGAATTATAAATATGTTTGTTGGAGATATTTTACAGATCATGACTCCCCACTGAATTAGACATTCTTTTTTTCTCATTTTTTGAGATATTAGTGACATGTAACTACATTAATCTAAGGTATACAAGTAGCTCAGTGGTTAAAGAATCTGCCTGCCATGCAGGAGATGCCAGAGATGCAGTTTCTTCTCTGGGTTGGGAAGATCCCCAGGAGGAGGGCATGGCAACCCACTCCAGAATTCTTGCCTGGAATATCCCATGGATAGAGGAGCCTTGCGGACTACATTCTATAAGTTCACAAAGAGTTGGACATGACTGAAGCAACTGAGCATGCATGCATGCACACACATACAACATGATGACTTTATATGTGTATTACAAAATGTTTACCACAGTAAGTTTAGTTAACATTCATTACCTCATATAGTTACACTTTTTTTCTTGCGATGAGAACTTTCAAGACTTTCTCTCTTAGCAACTTTTCAATATACAATACAGCATTGTTGTAGGAAGGGGGACCCCTTCCAGGGCCCGAAACTCGGCTCTTGTTTAACACTTGGAAATGAATTGTGCAAGGTCAATTATGCAGGTCAGGAAGCAACAGTTAGAACTGGGCATGGAACAACAGACTGGTTCAAAATAGGAAAAGGAGTACATCAAGGCTGTATATTGTCACCCTGCTTATTTAACTTATATGCAGAGTACATCATGAGAAATGCTGGACTGGAAGAAGCACAAGCTGGAATCAAGATTGCCAGGAGAAATATCAATAACCTCAGATATGCAGATGACACCACCCTTATGGCAGAAAGTGAAGAAGAACTAAAGAGCCTCTTGATGAAAGTGAAAGAGAAGAGTGAAAAAGTTGGTTTAAAGCTCAACATTCAGAAAACTAACTTCATGACATCCGCTCCCATCACTTAATGGGAAATAGATGGGAGACAGTGGAAACAGTGGCTAACTTTATTTTTTTGGGCTCCAAAATCATTGCAGAGGGTGACTGCAGCCATGAAATTAAAAGACACTTACTCCTTGGAAGGAAAGTTATGACCAACCTAGATAGCACATCAAAAAGCAGAGATATTACTTTGCCAACAAAGTTCCGCCTAGTCAAGGCTATGGTTTTTCCAGTAGTCATGTATGGACGTGAGAGTTGGACTCTAAGGAAAGCTAAGCACTGAAGAACTGATGCTTTTGAACTGTGGTGTTTGAGAAGACACTTGAGAGTTGCTTGGACTGCAAGGAGATCCAACCAGTCCATCCTAAAGGAGATCAGTCCTGAGTGTTCATTGGAAGGACTGATGCTGAAGCTGAAACTCCAATATTTTGGCCACCTGATGCAAAGAGCTGACTCATTTGAAAAGACCCTGATGCTGGGAAAGATTGAAGGTGGGAGGAGAAGGGGATGACAGAGGATGAGATGGTTGGATGGTATCACTGATGCAATGGACATGAGTTTGAGTAAGCTCTGGGAGTTGGTGATGGACAGGGAGGCCTGGCGTGCTGCAGTCCATGGGGTCACAAAGAGTCAGATACAACTGAGTGGCTGAACTGAACTGAGGAAGGTGGACCCCTTCTAGGGCCTGAACCTGGGCTCTTGTCTAATACTAGGAAATGAATTGTCTGAGGAGACACACGTGCTGACAAAGCAAGAGATTTTATTGGGAAAGGCCACCAGGGTGGAGAGCAGTAGGGTAAGGGAACCCAGGAGAACAGCTCTGCCACGTGGCTTGAAGTCTTGGGCTTTATGGTGATGGGATTAGTTTCTGGGTTGTCTTTAGCCAATCATTCTGACTCATTCCTTCCTGGTGGTGCACGCCTTGTTCAACCAAGATGGATGCCAGAGAGGATTCTGGGAGGTGGTCGGACATGTGGTGTCTCCTTTTGACCTTTCCTGAACTCTTATGGTTGGTGGTGGCTTATTAGTTCCATGCTCCTTACCAGAAACTCCTGTCATAAAACAACTCATGCAAATGGTTACTATGGTGCCTGACCAGGGTGAGTGGTTTCAGTCAATGTGCTTCCCCTAACAGTATCACGAACTATAGTCACTATGCTGTACATTACATCCTCCTAACCTATGTATATCATAACTGGAAGTTGAAGTCTTTTGACCCACTTTCACCATCCCCAGCCCCTGAATTAAAGTTTTTTTAAAAAATCTTAATTTCAATGAACAAAAATTACAAGAGAGAATTTACAGAATAAAGAAAAAGAAAAAAAATGTAGTTATTAGTTAAGTTCAAATAAGTTAATTCTCTTTTGATATTATAAATATCCACATTCAAGACTCTCATTTGTTAGGTCAAGAGGTATGACACAATGAAAAAAGTATATTTTCACAATAATAATGTGACCCTACACTCTTACATTCTCAGAGTGAAATACATTAAAGAGATTGCTTCTTTTCTGTAAAATCTGTCCAAAGTATGTCTTTGAAATTTCAAGGGGAAACTGACTCTAAAACTTTGTAACATAATCTTGCAAACACAGATAACTGAGAGTGCTGCAGCATGGTACATCAAAATTTGAACTCTTGGAGGCCAATCTATCATCAGTCATGTAATTAGCAAGGAAAGAAAGATAAAGTACTAGAAAACTAAATATCTATTTTAAAAGACAGACGCATATTTTGTCTGAGAATATTTCTAATGTTAATATTTTTGGTAGTGATATTTTAACATTAAAGAGATTTTATATCATTTTCTTGAAAGGCAGAGTCCTTAAAGTCAAATACTAATCTTTCAAACTTCTACTTTCTTATCAAAATGGGTCATCAGAAAATCTTTTGGATTCATAATTCTCAATTGCTCTGTGAGAATCTAGGAAAAGGGTCATATAAAAAAGTGTATGGGAACCTAGAGAGGGTGGGAAAGGGTGGGAGGAAGTTCAAGAGGGAGGGGACATATGCATACCTATGACTGATTCATGTTGTTGAATGGCAGAAACCCATGCAATATTGTAAAGCAAGTATCCTTCAATGAAAAATAAATAAATTTTAAAAAGTGTATGGAGCTTCCATGGTGACTTCAATGGTGGGGAGTCTGCCTGGCAATGTAGGAGACATGGGTTCAATCTCTGGTTCAGGTAAATTCCACATGCCACGGAGCAACTAAACCCATGTGCCCCAACAACCGAGCCTGTGCTCTAGTGCCAGTGAGACAGAACTACTGAGCCCGTGTGCCACAACTGCTGAAGCCTGAGTGCCCTAGAGACCATGCTGCGTAACAAGAGAAGCCACCACAATGGGAAGGTCACACACTACAACTAGAGAATAGTCCCCCACTCTCTCTGCAACTAGAGAAAACCTGAGTGCAACAGCAAAGACCAAAATGATAATAAATAAATAAATAATTTAAAAAGAGTGTGAAACACTTCTCTAAGAAAGAGAGAAGGGGCAGAGTTTAATTTTGCCTTGGGAAGGAGAATTGTGGGCAAACTCTAGCTTTATTATCTTTGCAGTGGCCTAAGTGCTATGGAAGAAAGAAAGATGAGAAATTTCCCAAGCATTTCACGAAAATGCACTAAATACTGATAAGAGATCCTATCTCAATTCAATTAACCACAATCTTGAGTGACACAACAGCGCACCAGACTTCGTGGCAGTGTGGAAGTATAAAAAAAGGCTCAACACTTAAGGAACTTACAATCTTATCGCACAGACAAACATATTAAAAATATGTTCCACAGCCAGGGATAATGACACAAACCCCATTTGTATTCAATAGATACTGGATTCTGTTCTTCACAATGTTCAAGTAACTCTCTGTGAAGTGCAGTGAAAGCCACTTAATTTCCTTCCTGTGATATCTGAATTTCCTAGGCTAACTCTGAGGGCCAAGCAGTCGGTCCTCTTTATTTTTTCCAGCTAAAAAGCTGTCATTTTAGTTGGAAAATATTTAGTATCTGCTTGTGGTACAGTGGGAAAGAATCTGCCTGTCAAAGCATGAGACGCAAGAGACTTGGGTTCAGGGTCTGGGTTGGGAAGATTCCCTGGAGAAGGAAATGGCAACACACTCTAGTATTCTTGCATGGAGAATCCCATGGGCTACAGTCCATGGGATTGCAAAGAGCTGGACATGATGCCTGAGTGATGAAGCAAGTGCGCATGCACACACACACACACACACACACACAACATAAGCTTATGAGCACTGAGACTGATTTTTAAACTTTTTCTGACTTCTATTGAATGCCCTGTACTGTGCTGTGCTTAGGGAAGCCCACTGAATACCCTATATATTGGTTAATGCACAGAATACTCAATGAATTTCTGAAAGAGAAAATAAATTTTTCTTAAAGAAGTGAAGGAAAGAGAGAACATTTTAGTATCTGTCACACACCCCTCTACACACATTCACTGTGGTGGTTAAATATAAAACTTAAAAGTTCGAGACCTGGCTTAAAAATCCCAGCTCTACCTCTCACTACTTGTGTGATCCTGGGCAAGTTACTAAGCTAAATGGACCTTAGTTTCTTCATTTGCAAAATGGCAGATAGGCGAGTGCATGTCTAATACAATTTTGTATAGATTATATATAATAATGTAAATAAAGTGCCCAGCCTAAGTTCTTGCACATAAGTGCTCGATAATTAGAACTACATTATTGTTTGCCACCTGTCTATGTTTAAAAAGATTTGAGGCAACAAACACTAAGTAACAGATACAATAAAACCAAGATAAAAAGATAAATGTATCTTTTATTTTTAATATAATTTTTTCCAATATATTAATAGTGTTAATATATTTTTTCCAATTCATTGATCAAATAAGTGAGACTGATTTGTAGCACTTAAGAAAATTCCCCAAACCAGGCAGTATTTTGTGGAGGAAGGTAGGTTTTTGCTGCATTTGTAAAACTTGTGCTAAAATTTATTCTTTACAAAATTATTTGGGGTTTCAATATTCTAAAATTGAGGATGAATAAACTCAAAACACTAGTCCAAAAATTTTAGAAAGACTGCCTTTCCATCCTTAATTAATAGCTAAAGAATCTGAAGAGTGGTAGACAAGATTTATCAAGTTGCAGGAAACTACATTCTCTAGGAATCCAGACACACATTTCTAGAGTATGTTGGTTTGATAACTGACTGACAAAGTTTTAAAAATCATTTTGGTGAATCAAGAAACTTCTTGAGAGTTACTCAGGTTAACACAACTAAACTTCCCTCCACCCAACTGCAGCTGTGAAATTAAAAGATGCCTACTCCTTGAAAAGAAAGCTATGATAAATCTAAGGAGTGTATTAAAAATCATAGATATCACCTTGCCAACAAAGGTCCATGTAGTCAAAGCTATGGTTTTTCCAGTAGTCAAGTATGGATGTGAGAGTTGGACCATAAAGAAGGCTGAGCACTGAAGAATTGATGCTTTTAAATTGTGATGCTGGAGAAGACTCTTGAGAGTCCCTTGGACTACAAGGAGATCAAATCAGTCAACCCTAAAGAAATCAACCCTGAATATTCGTTGAAAGGACTGATACTGAAGCTGAAGCTCCAATAGTTTGGCTACTTGATGGGAAGAGCCGACTCATTGGAAAAGAACCTGATGATGGGAAAGATTGAGGGCAGGAGGAGAAGGGGGCGAGCGAGGATGAGATGGTTGGATGGTATCACCGACTCAATGGACATCAGTTTGAGCAAACTCTGTGAGATAGCGAAGGACAGGGGAGCCTCGCACGCTGCATGGCATGATGTTAGAGTTAGACACATCTTAGTGACTGAACAACAGCAACCCAACTGGGGCTTCCCTAGCGGCTCAGTGGTAAAGAATCTGCCTGCCAGAGCAGGAGAAATATGTTTGACCTTGGGTAGGAAAGATCCCCTGGAGAAGGAAATGGCAACCCACTCCAGTGTTCTTGCCTGGAAATCCCATGAACAGAGGAGCCTGGCAGGCTACAGTCCCTGGGGTCACAAAGAATCAGGCACAACTTAGGTACTGAGTACCACGCATGCCACCCAACTGCTTACCACCAAGAACTGTTCAATGATTCTAAAATCTTCTGTATTTTAAATCTATTTTAGGAGACTCACCCAGTAATCTCTGCGTTAGCTATGCTACAAAATAACATCAGCCATTTCTAGGTTAAAGTGTTTTAACTGTGAGGCTATGCTATTTTCCCCATCTATGTCTCTTCCAAGGTCATAGAATCTGTCAGGACAGACACTCTCTATACAAGTTATGATCCAACCATTTCCTTCACATTTTCTAATACAGAGAGCAGTATCTGTAGCTTCAGTGCCTCTTTTTCAATTCCCCATTCTTTCTGGTTTGTGCTTTAGTCACTACTCACAGACAGTAAACAATCCACCTGCAATGTGGGAGATTTGGGTTCGATCCCTGGGTTGGGCAGATCCCCTGGAGAAGGGAATGGCCAGTATTCTTGCCTGGAGAATTCCATGGACAGAGGAGCCTGGCAGGCTACAGTCTATGGATTGCAAGAGTCAGACATGACTGAGCAACTTTCACTTTCATTTTTCTTTCACAACGTGGGACTTGATGATCCAGTTGGTTTTTTGAGCTCTCATAGTAAATTGCTATTTCTGTTGGGCTCCAAACTTGAGAGCCAGTATTCCCTTAGGATACTGCTAGGTGTTTATTTTACCTCCAGCTCCTAGCTCTCTGCCAGCTCATAGGCATGTGGAGCTTATGTTGATCTGGCTTTTGCACTGTTCTGTAAGGACCAAAGCTGGGCTGGTAAACTTGCCCAGCAAAGACTGGGAGAAGAGAGGTCATACCTATTACATGGTCCTGTAGCCTGCACAATTTCTGAGTTCCTGCTGACATCTGTGAGCTCACAAGGCAACCGACGGATGACGGCAGCCTTCCTTCCAGCCGGCTGTGTTCATTACTGTGTTCCTCAGCCTACAAACGTCTTTGCTGTGCTCTGGGATTTTTGGAACTCTTGGGCCTGTTCTTGTCTGAAATGCGATTTAACTTTTAAGGCTGACAGGTGCTATGTCTTAGCTGCTCAATGGCATCTCTGAATTTCTGCATTTACCTTTTTTTTAAAATCTATTTTTAGTTGGAGGATAATTGCTTTAGAATGTTGTGTTGGCTTCTGCCACACATCAGCATGAATCAGCCATGTATGTACCTGCTTAGTTGCTCACTTGTGTCTGACTCTCTGTGGCTCCATGGACTGTAGCTCACCAGGCCCCTTTATCCATGGCATTTCCCAGGCAAAAATACTGCAGTACGTTGCCGTTTTGTACTCCAGGGAATCTTCCTGACCCAGATATCGAACCAGAGTCTCTTGTGTCTCCTGCATTGGCAGGTAGATTATTCACCACTAGCACCACCCATAGGTAGACACGTGCTCCTTCCCTCTTGAACCTCCTTTCTACCTCCTACTCCATCCCAGCCCTCTAGGCTGCCCCAGGGCACCAGCCTGAGCTCCTCACTACTCAGCACCTTCCTATTACCTATCTATGTCACACATGGTAATGTACATATTTCAGTCCTACTTTCTCCTTCCCCCACTGTGTCCATAAGTCTGTTCTCTTTGTCTGAGTCTCTCTTCCTGCCCTGCAAATAAGTTCATCAGTACCATTTTTCTAGATTCCATATATGTGTGTTAATATACGATATTTGTTTTTCCTTTTCTGACTTACTTCACTCTGCGTAACAGGCTCTAGGCTAACCTACCTCACTAGAACTGACTCGGATCGTTTCCTTTCTAAGGCTGAGCAATATTCCATTGTGTAGATGTACCATGACTTCTTTATCCATTCACCCATCGACAGACATTTAGGTTGGTCCCATGTCCTGTGTTTAGCTTTGAGCCTCATCAGTTCTCTCAGTCCAGTGTTTGGGTTATCAAACAGTCCCCAGATTTTCCACAGGTGCTGACTTGTGCTTCAGTACTAAAATATGAAAATAGCCAACCATCATGTGAGCTGGAAGGAGTCAGGGAAGTGATTTCAGAGGAGGAAACATTCACATTAAGCAACTGTCTTCATACGGCTTTGGTTGAGTAGAATACTGAAGTTGGTGAGAGGGCTCTCCACGTAGGAGAACCACATGAGGAGAGGCAGATAAATAGTTGTTAATTTTTAATTTTTGAAGCAAGTCAAACAAAACTGTTTGCCTTCTGGCTTCAATTTGCATTATGAAGTAAAAAAAAAAAATTCATTGGAAACTTTGAATGTACAAATAAAATTTTGACAGTATTCATTGGAGGAAGATACATTGAAAAAAACTGAGGCAAACAATTATTAAGTGTCCAGGCATTTCATTAGTCCTAGAGAACAAAGATTAATAAGACCAATATGTGATATTTTCTCTCAAGGGGCTAACATTCCAGTAGGGGAGGAAGAAAACAAATAAGTGATTATTTATATTCAGTTGGAGCTCTTTTATCTAATGCAATTTGGTTTAGAAGTTGATGTATTAACCAAATAAAAATGTGGTTGTAGGAGGGAATTTTAAAATGCCCTTTAATGTTTTAATTTAAAACATAAAGTTGTACATTCATTGATTTTTTGATATGCAAAAGCCTTTTCTTTGTATGATTTTTCTTACATAAACCGTATATATAATGCAGGGTGTGTGGTTTAATGTTTGTATTTTTAAGAAATGAAATGAAAAACTAAAGAAACATGCAAAGTACTGAGCGCAGATTCTCCTGGAGTTGTATTAATTTTGTAAACAAGTACCTGAGTTATCGTGTCAATACTTTATTTAACAGAATTATTTTTTAATAACTCAACTTTATCCAGTGTTTTAAATATATTCACATATGCTATCACAGAAACATCTCTCTTTTCTTATAGCATTTCATTAGTTTCAAATAAAATTTAATTATGTAATTAAAATAGCAGAGACAACTGGTTTGGAAGAAATGTTACCAAGTTTTTGGAAACGTGCAACTTAACTGGCAGGAACAGTTCATGGTTATACTAGAGAACAGCTGAAAGCTAGGAGATTTTTAGTGTGCTTTGGACATCAGCCATTGTATTTAACAAAGGAATACACAGTATCAATCACTTAGTTGTAGGTATAATAATTGGAGTTTCATTGAGAAAACTGCTCAGAACTAAAAGCCAAGGCATGCATGAGGTATTATGTTATCTCAGAACAATTGATATCGGATTATGTAGGGTTTAGGTCAGAACCTTGGGCAGCATCACTTTGGGATGAGAGACTTAACTATCTTAAGTTGTTTAGTCATGTGTGACTCTTTGGCAACCCCATGGACTGTAGTCTGCCAGGCTCCTCTGTCCATGGGATTTCCCAGGCAAAATACTGGAGTGGTTGCCATTCCCTCCTCCAGAGATCTTCCCGATCCAGGGATCGAACCCGTGTCTCCTCCGTCTGCAATGCGGGAGACCTGGGTTTTTATCCCTGGATTGGGAAGATCCCCTGGAGGAGGGCATGGCAACCCACTCCAGTATTGTTGCCTGGAGAATCCCATGGACAGAGGAGCCTGGCAGACTACAGTCCATGGGGTTGTAAAGAGTTGGACACAGCTGAATAACTAAGCAGAGCACAGCATCCTGCATTGCAGATGGATTCTTAACTGCTGAACCACCAGGGAAGCCTAACTGTCTTAAGTGTAAACAGCAAAGTTAATGAAAAATAAAATCATAATAGCTTCAGTAGAATTGGTCTTGCATAGTTAGGATGGGAGAGAAAACAATGGGGAGTACAAGAGAACCTTGGAAAACTGAGATGGAGTAGGAGAGGTTTTTTCCTAACCTTTTTGGGGAGGGAATTGGGAGCCATTGAAAATAAATTTCTTTAATACCACAGTTATTCCCAGGATCAATCTTTCTTCAAAGTACAGAGCAGTACAAGGAGGTGATGTAAAAGTAACTATTTTAATTCAATGTTTTGGTAACAATTCTAAGGTATTTATTAATGGGATAATAGAGACAAGGAGGTTGGTTATAACAACATGTTTTTCAGGAAAGTAATAAAATAAAGCTCTTATAATTAAAATGAGGGTGGTACTAATAAAAACTGTATGGGTAAAATACAATTTTTGAGTGTAGCAAATAGTAGAAAATTTAGAAAACTCTGCAATAGTACAAAAAAGTGCATACATATTTTCAGCAAATAAATGCTAATAGTCACCTACAATTCTTTTACCCAGAGATCTGTTGTTCAGTCACTAACTTGTGTCTGATTCTTTTGTGACCCCATGAACTGTAGCCTGCAAGGCTTCTCTGTCCATCGGATTTCCTAGGCAAGAATATTGGAAAGGGTTGGCATTTCCTTCTACAGGGGATCTTCCCAACCTAGGGGTCAAATCTACATCTCCTGTATCAGCGTGAGGATTCTTTACCACTGAGTCACCAGGGAAGCCCTATATCCAGAGAAAGCCTTTATTAAATTTTGTTTCATATTTCCTTTTGAATATTATGTACACACACACCCACACACACACACACACACACACACATATAGGAGCATACTAAGACTTTTTTTTTTTCCAATTTAGCAATATATTATGGCCATTTTTCATGACAACATGAAAAATTTCTTTGTGGCATTGGCTAGATTGTGAGTACATTGCCGAATTTTAATGTTGAGAACAACTATTCTTCTCATTTGTCATTTTAATATCATAGTGGTTGCTGTAGGTTTCTGGAAGCTCTTTGATTATGAGACTTCTTTTATTTATTTCAGCAATGGGTACAGAATTTTATCAATTTTTTTGTCATCATCTATAGAATGTACCATCCTATATTAAAAGATGCTTACTCCTTGGAAGGAAAGTTATGACCAACCTAGATAGCATATTAAAAAACAGAGACATTAGTTTGCCAACAAAGGTCTGTCTATCAAGGCTATGGTTTTTCCAGTGGTCATGTATGGATGTGAGAGTTGGACTGTGAAGAAAGCTGAGTGCCTAGAAATTGATGCTTTTGAACTGTGTGGTGTTGGAGATGACTCTTGAGAGTCCCTTGGACTGCAAGGAGATCCAACCAGTTCATCCTAAAGGAGATCAGTCCCGAGTGTTCATTGGAAGGACTGATGCTGAAGCTGAAACTCCAATACTTTGGCCACCTCATGCCAAAGTTGACTCATTTGAAAAGACCCTGATGCTGGGAGGGATTGGGGGCAGGAGGAGAAGGGGACGACAGAGGATGAAATGGTTAGATGGCATCACCGACTCAATGGACACGAGTTTGGGTAAACTCCGGGAGTTGGTGATGGACAGGGAGGCCTGGTGTGCTGCGATTCATGGGGTTGCAAAGAGTCGGACACAACTGAGCAACTGAACTGAACTGAACTGATAGAATGGACCATATATATTATTTCCTTTAATTGGTGGATATAATGAAATACATGGAAACCACCTTCCCTCCCTTCTTCCCTTCCTTTCTACTTTCTTTCTTTTCTCTTCCTTCCTTCTAAGTTTAAATAATTTCTATTCTATGTGAAATATTGTTTTATTTTTTCTAGGTAATAAGGATATGTAGTTCAAACAGTAAAATACCTCTACAAGACTGACACTGAAAAGCACTTCCCCATGCTCCAAAATTCCTATTTCTATGTTCTTTTTTCATAAGTTTTATGGTTATTTCTTTTGGCATTTAATTTCTTACATTTTATAGTGTTATTTCTTAACTTGTCAATTTTAGTTATTTTATATTTTTCTTATGAAATGAGGATTTATAGTTATTACATCATGTCATATTTTTCTACTGTCTCAATATGCATAGTCTCATCAGTAAGTTTTATTGAATTCATGATCAGGATTCATCTTACTATGACTTTATTAGTATTGGTCAGAACTGAGCCAAATATTATATTTTCTATCTTGTGAAATTTTTGTTTCACCTAGAGTTAATAATTTGTTCTTGTTGTTTAGCCGCTAAGTTGTGTCTGACTCTTTGTGACCCCATAGACTATAGCCCACCAGGCTCCTCTGTCCATGGGATTTCCCAGGCAGGAATACTGGAGTGGGTTGCCATTTCCTTCTCGAGGGGATCCTCTTGACCCAGGATTGAACCAGCAGCTCCTGCATTGGCAGGTAGATTCTTTACAGCTGAGACACTAGGGAAATCCAAAGAGTTAATAATACCTTTGTTTTTATTTTTGTTTCATCTAAGTTTATGTATTTATCACAGTCATTATTCCAACTGATCGATAAAATCCTTTTAGATTTTAATTTCCATATGGTCAAAAACATCTGGTGTTTTATCAATTACCCACACCCCCCACAAACACCCGTCCTGTCCTGACCCGTCCTTGGAAGCATCCATGCTGGAGCCCTCCATCCTTCTACTCCAATATAGACTAATTTCTCTTTAGTACTGTGCTAACAGTGCATAGCTGTTAAGCTGGAATTTCTCCTTTCTCCAGTTTTGAGTCCCTTATTTGAAAATTTGGTTTCTTCCTCTATTTTAGTTTATGTTCCCATTGTCCAGGAACTTAAGAGGGTGTGCATGGGAGATAATTTGTTTAGGGCTTGCATTGGTAAAGAATTCACCTGCAATGCAGGAGACCTGGGTTCAATCCCTGGGGTGGGAAGTTCCCCTGGCGAAGGGAAAGGCTACCCATTCCAGTATTCTGGCTAGGAGAATTCCATGGACTGTATAGTCCATGGGGTCGAAAAGAGTCAGACACAACTGAGTGAGTTGCACATTCATCTGCATGTCTGAAAATGTTCTAATAGGTTGTTATACTTGATTGATAGTTTGATAGAGATTGATAGTTTGATTGAGAACAGAATTTTAGGTTGAATAAAAAGTTTCTTTTAGAAATTTGAAGGCATTGTTTTGTCATCTTCTAGCTTCAAATGTGGTTGTAGAGTTGTCTGGTAATATTCTGATTGCAGGACCTTTTTATTTCTCTCTGATAGATTTTATAGTACTTTACTTCTTTCTAGTGCTCTGGATGAAATTTCAAGGAGATGTGCATTAACCAGGGTACTTTAAATTTTATTTTGTTGAGATTCCTTTTGCAAACTCATATTCTAAATTTCTGGAAACATTTTCTTGAAATAATTTTTTATAATATCTTCCCATCTTATTCCCCCCTCCTCCAAGTATATTCTCTTTCATAAACTTTGGTTTATTGGCAACTTTTTCTCCTGAAACATTTCCTTATTTTTCTTCCCCAATATTCCATATATTTGCCTTTTTAAATTATGCTTTCTGGGCCCCACTTCCTACATTTCTGTTGACTTTTTAATTTTAGTAACCTTATTTTTACATTGCAATAAAAACAAAATTGTAATCTGATTATTCCTCTTTTGTAACTATTTCATGGATGCCATATCTTTCCTTAAACCTCCGAGAATAATGGTAGGATTTTTAACTTTTAAAAAATCTATCATATCTTTGCTTCCTTTGAGTTCCTTTTTATTTGTTTATGTTCCTGCCTTTTATGAAATTAGATGCTTTCCTCAAATTTCTGATAAGCTTCAAACCTTCATATTTAAGAGAAAGGTCCTGAACACATGTATGTGGTCAGAACCTGCCACTTGATGGGCCAGCTCTTGGATACCCGCCATTTTGTTGTAGGACTTCCCCTTCTCTCTACGGTCTCTTTTACTCTCTTGTATGTATGTATGGATTTATACCTAAAAAAAAAATTAATTTTCTTTCAGTGGAATTGGGTTCTTAAAAATGCATTTGTTTCATTGGCCATGTCTAACTGGATGTAAAAAGTAAATCAATTTAGTCAAATGGATAAACCTTTCCCTTTTCGTTTTTGGCATCTACCTTTGATATGTGTGTGTCTGTCTGTGTGTGTGGGTGATGTTTATATATTCATTTATTTCATTTTGCTTTATTTTTACTAGATTATCAGTTTATTATGAAAGAGTATAACTGGTGGCTCAGATGGTAAAGAATCCGCCTGCAATGCAGGAGACCTGGGTTTGATCCCTGGGTTGGGAAGGTCCCCTGGAGGAGGGCTGGCAACCCATTTCAGTTCTTGCCTGGAGAATCCCCATGGACAGAGGAGCCTGGTGGGCTGCAGTCAGTGGGGTTGCAAAGAGTCAGACACAACTGAGCGAATACACACACAACTCAGGAATAGACAGATAATTTTTCTTCCCCAGCTTCCCTATGCTCAGCCAGTCTATTAGCAAGTCTTGCCAGTTTTCACTCCAAAATAGACCCAGTTCTTCCAAAGCTTTTCCTCTCTGTATCTTAGTCTAAGCTATCACCTTCTTTTGCCAGAATTACTGCTACAACATCTGAATTGAACTCCTTACTATATATTTGGCCTATGTGAATCCAATAGTGTGAATCAAGCTGGTTTTTTCTTAACCTTCTTAAAACTCTTCAATGCTTTTGCTTGGCACCTAGAATCAAACTTCGTTTGAAATGCCTAGAGAGTACGACATAATGTGTTCCCTACCTGCTCTTTCACTGGTCACAGGTTACACGCTCATTTATTTTAAATTATAAATTTAGAAACATTCATGACAGTTTTTATTAAGAACATTGTGTATCAAATTATACAGACATTTTAACACTATTTTATCCATATATAGTGTGCTAGAAAGAGTATACCATAGTTAAACCTTGCTTGTTGTACTATGTATGTAGAAGTATGTTATTCAGATTTTCTCATACAGAGAAATTCAGTCATGTATTTCAGGAAATGTTGTAACTAAGTGATTACTAAACATCAGCAGAACAGAGGGACATAATTTATGTACACAAAATAGTGTCTGTTGGCACTGAAAATTAGAATTAATAGAGCCAAACATGAACACCAGACATTTTCATGTGACACATGATTCTACCAGTAATGTGACATTTGCCAGAGCTTTTTCATTTGTGAAATGAGAGTAACTGAAAAGAGAAGATAAACTCCGTTCACATGTGAGCGAGCTGAGGTTTGGACATGATTGCACATAAGAGAAAGAAGAAAGAGATATAGAGTTGAGTTATTTCATTCAGCTTAATCTATGTAAATGAGTTTTCCCTAACAGGATGAGTACAGAAAAAGAGTGGGGCCACTGTCCCCAGAGATCATGCTGTGAAGGGCACTCCTGAGAACTGAGCAACATGATGGACCTGGCTGAGCCCCAGCGGGTGTCCTGGGTGAATGGCCAGGGTGGGTAGGGACAATGCTTCTGCCTTTTCATTTATCCTGACTTTCTCAGAGGAGTGTACATCAAGAGATACAGTGAAGGGAAAGGTGTGAAAATGGGTGATCAAACTATTAAAATAGAAAGTGAAATTTGCTCAGTCATGTCCAACTCTATGTGACTTCATGGAATATATAGTCCATGGAATTCTCCAGGCCAGAATATTGGAGTGGGTAGCTGTTCCCTTCTCAAAGGGATCTTCCTAATCCAGGGATTGAAGCCAGGTCTCTCACATTGCAGGTAGATTCTTTAACAGCTGAGCCACCAGGGAAACCCAAGAATACTAGAGTGGGTAGCTTATCCCTTCTCCAGTGGATCTTCCTGACCCAGGAATTGAACCAGGGTCGATTCTTTACCATCTGAGCTACTAGAAAAGCCCATTAAAATGGAGTGATCATGTAATTCTTGTTTCCAACTTCTGAAAATGAGAAGGGACACTATCAGTAAATACCCAGCACAATAGACTCAAGCCAATCAGGACTGTTTCAGAAACCAGAATCTATGTTCACCCTAATTAAAATCCTCTGTAGCAAGAAGTCTTAACCAATCTTGACAGGAAGAAGAGTTTCAAAAATAAATGTGATTGGCTGACAATTAATTCCACTCAACACTTTCATTTTAAAAATAGTGAAATAGTTTTCTATGGAAATTTATGGCTTTATATTAATTATCTAGTTAGCAATCAGCATATCTGAAAAAATAACTTGACATTCATTTTGTTAACTACATTTATTTCTTCCACATTCCCTAGAAGAAAGTATTTAGGAACTATCCAGGGATTTCTAAAAGAAAACCCCAAGTCATAAGTTTTCTGGAACTTATTTATTTTTCTTCTCGGTTATCAGAATAATATTCAGTATAAACAATCCAAGTTGCTCAAATTCCTTCCATGATTTGAGTTATAAGCTGACAAGGATACATTTGAATTGGAATGAAGCTCTAGGTTTATAAGGCAGGTTTCATAAGACATAAGCCTCCAAAAAATATTACCAAGCTTTACTTGCTCTAAAGTTGAGGGGTAAAACTGCAGGCCTGAAATTGGTGAGATTAGAATCCCCCAGCCACTGGGGTTCCTCACCATGAAGAAAAAAAATGAGATTTTCTTTTCAAGGCCATGGAGAGCGGTTAGATCAGCTTCTATTTCTTGAGGTCATTTATTATGAGAATGAATATGAGGAAAAATGAGGAAATACTCTTGAGCATGGGAAGTGGTGGTGATAATGGTTTAGTTGCTCCGTCGTGTCCAACTCTTGCGACCCTGTGGACTGTATGTAGCCCACCATGTTCCTCTGTCCATGGAATTCTCTAGGCAAGAATACTGCAGTGGGTTGCCATTTCCTTCTCCAGGAAATCTTCCCGACCCAGGAATCAAACCTGGGTCTCCTGCATTGCAGGCAGATTCTTTGCCAACTGAGCTACAAGGGAAGCTCAGGGATAGTGGGAGAAAGAAATAAGGCAAATGAAAAGGGAGAGCTCTAAGAAAAGGGAGTTTCTTGCTTAAAGCAGTTGTGTTTTGACTGGACTTGTAACCTGGGAGACACCGTGGTCTGGGAATATCAAAGGAAGATATTTCAAAGAGGAGAAGATATGAGTCCTTCTTTGTAGGTGAAAGTGATACTAACTGCCCCCACCTCTGGGTTCACATGGTTTGAGTTGGTTTTCCATTTTCTATGGTTTGCAGCATCCACTCAAGTTCTCTTACCATGAGACGCAGGTAAAGACTTGAAAGCCTGGCTCCTTGGCTGCTAGATAATGTACAAAAGGGACATTTTGTTCTGTGTGCAGAGCTAATTGACCTACGCAGGGAGCAAAACTTCAGACTAAGCTTCATTACCATCGTGACCCACTCAAACAAGGGAACAAGGCCAGCTCTAAAACACCATGCTGATAGCTGAATAAATGTAATGTTTCTAGTAAAAGTCTTAATAATTATGAGATACTCCTGAAAAGTTTTTGATTTTTGTTTTCCTAAATGAAAATGATGGTGGTAAAGAAAGCAAATAAAACAAAATGTGAAAAAGTTTCCTCTTATTTCACACTCCATGAAAAATAACTATATGTATATATGTATATGTATATATATATATATATATATATATACACACGCACATATATATATCCTTGACTTTTCTGGAAATGTAAACTTATAATGAACAGATTTATAATTTTCACCCAATACTGAACCATGTTTCTCCATAGTATGCTTCTTTCTTTTTTTTCTGTGTATTGTAATACTGAGATTATATTTTAATGTGAATACGCAAATATCTGTGAAATCTTAACCCAAATTCTGAATGAATCTTATTTTATGTAGTTGTTCCATTTTGATACAGGTTTGACTTGTTTCCAAAATTTATGATAAAACGAGGAAACCTGTAATAATGTATATACATCTTATAAATATATCTTTTAATGTCTGTTTTATTAAGACAAATTCCTAGAATTGGAGAACTATGGGTGAGTACATTTTATGTTAAAAAAATTAAAAAAAAATTCTTTAATGTGTGTTTACTAACTTTCTGTCTAAGATTGTCTTTAGTTCAGCTTATTCTTGAATGATATTTCTGCAGTGGATAGAATTCACATTAGTCCTTTGAAGGAAATACTCCACAGCCTTCTGAGTAAGGTTGTTGTTGTGAAATCAGTTCTCAGTGTAACTTGTTCTTTGAAGGTAATCTATCTATTTTCCTTGGCTGCTTTCAAGAATTCTTTGTCTGGTTTTGCACAGTTACAACTCAAATGTGTTCAAAGTGTGGATTTCTTTTTGTTTAACTTGATATGTCTATTAATATCTAACTGTATTTCATCAGTTCTGGAAATTTCTTAGTCATTATCTCTTAAATATTACATTTACTTCAACTTCTTCCTCTTGTGGAACTTTCTCACTGTATCTTTTATATCTTTTTTGTCTGTATTTTCTAACTTTTTTGTTTCTTGGTGCATTGTTCTGGTAATTCCTTTTGATGAAACTTCCAGGCTAGCGAGTCTTTCTTTAGTTATGTCTCAGCTGCTGATAAACTCACGGTTTGTTATTTGGTTGTAGTATAGAAAAATGGATTTGAGTACTTTCCTTAATTCTTGAGATCCTCTTATTCTAGGTTTGTCTAGAAAGAGTCATCCTGTTATCTTTCCAACACTGTGAAAAGATTCTTTAAAATATTTCGTCTCAGGTTTTTTTGACATGTAGAGCCTGCTATCACTGGAAGCTTATACAGCACATATAGTCTTTAAAAAAATAAGGTTTTATTTTCCACTTTTAATGCTTCCTTTGATTTTATTTTTTTCTTATTTTGTCTATGCTTTTTTTTTCCTTTTTTGTTTTTGTCCACATTTTGGGTCACTTGGAAACTCTGTAGTCTGTAATGTAGTCTTAAATGTTACTTCTATAACACCAATTTACTTAAACCTAATTTCCTTAGTATATAAACCTTACAGGGCATCATTAATTCTCTAACATAAAAATGAAGAAATTAGCATAGCACAATTATTTTTCTTTACAAATTCTTAGTTCTTCATTTTTTCTTTTATTATTTTTAGCTCTCAAGGTTTATAATACTTACATTCTATATTGTGATAGGTTATTGGGTCTCATTTGTATGACTTTGGTCTATATTTAAATGGAGTCAATATTAGATTTGAAAAGAGGCAGTTTTGTTCTCAGCTTTATCAAGGTATAATTGATAAATAAATTTGTAAGATATTTAAGATGTAAATTGCAACAATTTATATATAACATATTAAGTATATAATAATGTAATATAATATTATATATTATATATATGTATATATGTGTGTGTATATACATATATGTATAAAATTGGTAAAGAATCTGCCTGCAATGCAGAAGACCTGGGTTCGATCCCTGTGTCAAGAAGGTCCCCTGGAGGAGGGCCTGGCAACCCACTCCAGTATTCTTGCCTGGAGAATCACTGTGGACAGAGGAGTTTGGTGGGCTACAGTCCATTGATTCGCAAAGAGTCCAACATGACTGAGTGACTAACGCACTTTGATACATTATTAAAGAATTTTCCCATCTAGTTAATTACTACATCCATCACCTCAAACATTTGTATTTTTTTGCAAGAACATTTAAGTGCTACCTTCTTAGCAAATTTCAGTTACACAAATATTATCAACTCTAGTCACCATGTTATACATTAGATCTTCAGATATTAACCCTCTTATAACTGAAAGTTTGTATCATTTTACAACCTCTTCCTATTTTCCTCATCCCTCAGCCTACTTTTCTACTCTCTGCTCCTAAGAGTTTGATTATTTTTTTTTTTTGGATTCCAGATATAAATTATAGCATGCAATATTAGTCTTTTCCTGTCTGGCTTATTTCACTTGGCCTGATGCCTTAAAGGTCCATTCATGTTATCACAAATAGTAAGATTTCCTTCTTTCTCATGGCTGAATTATATGTGTGTGTGTGTGTGTGTGTGTGTGTGTGTGTGTGTGCGCGTGCATGCATGTATTTGTTGTTCAGTCATGTCTGACTCTTTGCAATCCCATGGATTGTAGCTCCCAGGGTCCTCTGTCCATGGAATTCTCCAGACAATAATACTGGAGTGGGTTGCCATTTCCTTTTCCAAGGTGGCTTCCCGACTCAGGGATTGAACCCAGGTCTCCCTATTTGTAGGCAGATTCTTTACTCTCTGAGCCACAGACTCAGACTTCGTAAGAGAAGCCCCATATCTATCTATCTACAAACGCATTTATATATGTGTGTGTGTACATATCTCTCTCTCGCTCTCACATACCCACACACACATACATCACATTTTATTTATCAATTCATCTGTTGATGGACATTTAGGTTATTTCCATATTTTGACTATCATAAACAATGTTGCAATGAACATGGGGTTGTAGATGTCTCTTTAATATCCTGTTTTCATTTCCATTGGGTATACACCCAGAAGTGGGCTTGCTGGATCATATACGGAAGCTGCATTTTTAGTTTTTGAGGAATACCTGCCTTATGTTTCCCACAGTGGCTGCATCAACTTACTTTCCCACCAACAGTGCATGAGGGTACCCTATTCCCCACATCCTCACCAACACCTGTTGCTCTTTTTCATTTGTTGAATATGGCCATTCTAACAGGTATGAGATGATATCTCAATGTGGTTTTGATTTGCATTTGCCCTATGTTTAGTGATGCTGGGCACTCAACAAGAGACAGTTTTGTCAGCTGATACTGTGAACTCAGGGGAGCATGGTTTGAGGAAATTGGGAAACAGCTTCAGTTTGGGTTTGTTGTTTCAGAACAATTCTCTCTCTGAGTCTACTTTATCTAGGGCCTCATCACGCACTCCTTCACTTCAGGAGCTCACACTTCAGGATGGGCAGCTCACAGAGGTAGGAGGTCACCAGTTCCACTGTGAAGCCTTAGAGCTCACAGATTGTTTCTGGGGTGATTTACTTCTGCTTAATTAATTCTGCCTGCGGGTTCTCTTCTCCCTTTTACTTCTGACCTGAAAGCTCTTTTTCCAGTGTTAGAGTTAGTTGGGTGAGAGGATAGAGATAATAAATATGGATGTTGACATGGCATTTTATATGTATTTCTACATAGGTTTTATCTTTTCATGACTCCCACCATTCGACAGTGTACAATTTGACTCTCACTCTCTTTCTCCCCCACCCACAATCCCAATTCTTGTAGTTACATTAAAAAAAAAAAAATGTTGATTAGCTGCTCTGGAGCTCTCTAATTTTCTTTTTAGAGAAATATATACTTTAACCAAGATTTGGAGGGCAATAAGCTAACTTTTGGCATTTTCTTTGGGTTTTGATAAAATTTCTCTGTATTTTTAGAGTTTTTTTTCTTTTTTTAAAGTAATTCATGGTTTTGATTTTCTGATGTTTTGGTAATTTTCATGTGAAAGAGCAGGGTACATATCTGAATCCATCTATCTATTATAAAATGGACACAAATCTGTTTCTGGAATCTTTGTTCCTAAACACTTCTAGTCATCAGGTCTGCACCACTACTACACTCCTTTAATTATTGGAATTTTGTGTTGTATTGATATCTTAGGGCAAGCCTACTCTCATTATTCTACTTTTTCAAAATACCTTAGTTTCCAGCACTTATTCTCCAAAAGGATTTTATAATCAATGGACAATTCTGAAACAGTTGTATGGGAATTTTGAATATAATTGCATTAAATTTTCAGATAAACACGGAGAGAGTTGACATTAACTGAAATAGAAAATCTGATAGTCCAAATAAAATACAGTGTGTAAAATCTGCATGAGATAACATTTATTTGTAAATAACTAAAAAGAAAAATATGTTATTTTATGAGTCAGTGATAATGTTGGTCTTGTTCATGAACATATTGCCAGAACCTAACACGTGTGGACTAGGAACTCAACAATGTAGAATGAATCAACCATTGAATTTAATAAAAATGAATTCCTATTTTTTTTAGAAATAGCATTCTTGGTTTATAAAACTTAGAAAAGTAACTGCTAACACTGGTTGGTTTCACAAGCAAAAAAACTTTGATTTAACAAGCAAAAATTGCTTTGAAACAAACAGTCTAAGAAATGAAGCCCACAAGCACATAATACCCCACTCTTCTGCTTTTTGTAAACATCTGGATTTTTTGTGGCACTCTGCAAATTTTAAAGGGGCTTAATTTAATTGGCTCAAATGTTCTTGGTGGAAAGTGGGAGGAAGAGCAACTTATTTTATGAGTGAACAACAGTATTGTAAATAGCTCAGTTCCTTTACATTTCTGTTTAAAACAATGCATATTTGGGTTCTTCTATTAGAGAACTGTGACTTTGTGTGGAGTTGATGGAACCATAGGTGCTGAGAGTCATATCTGGGAGCTTGTGAGCAGAGCTATCAAAATCTGAGAACCTTAGCCTAAATTTTTAGGCACTTATCACAGCTGATGCACCCCACAATAGTTAATGGGTTTTAGTATTCATTTATTCTGGATTCCACTAGGACCTACTCTGTAGCTGTTTTCCAGCACAATGAGACAGTTTCCAAATGATGATGAGGGACATTTTCTTATGTTAAGGGCTAAAGATCTTGAACTATTGCTAGAATCCAATGTGTGCTTCTTATATACATATGTCCTGAATGGAGTGGGAACAGAAAAGATGGACTTTCTCATGGTCCAGAAAGCTAAGAGCAGTCATATCCCACCACTTTTTCATGGGCAGTTAACGTTGAGCTGCCTCAACATCAAGACATCCCCAGAACAGATCAGTTCAGTCGCTCAGTCGTGTCCAACTCTTTGCAACGCCCTAAATCGCAGCACTCCAGGCCTCCCTGTCTATCACCAGCTCCCGGAGTTTACCCAAACTCATGTCCACTGAGTCAATGATGCCATCCAACCATCTCATCCTCTGTGGTCCCCTTCTCCTCCTGCCCTCAATCTTTGCCAACATCAGGGTCATTCCAAATGAGTCAGCTTTTTGCATCAGGGGGCCAAAGTATTGGAGTTTCAGCTTCAACATCAGTCCTTCCAATGAACACCCAGGACTGATCTCCTTCAGGATGGACTCAGTCTCAGTCAATTTTATCTGTTACCTTTCAACTTCAGAGTTTTGCCTCTATATTGCTAACCATATTTCTAAGGATCCACCTGAGTGTGGCTATTCTGTGGGCCTTATAACCATTTGAGTTTGATGAACAGTCATCAATCCTGTATTATGCATGTAGGCACATTTCTCTTGGTTTAACTTTGCTATGTTTACCATCTCTTGATGAATGTGGATTCATTTACCATCTGTAGGTGAATGTAGATCATCATTCATTTATGAGAAGAGGACCTTATGTAATGAAGAACTGAGAAACTGGCTGCCCCTCCTATCTGCTCTATTGCGTATTTCCCCTAAGAAGCAAAATCTTCCCCAGTAATGTTGATCTTTCACTCCAGAAAGAGAATCCATCAAAGGTGTGATATCATGTTCCCATAAATATTCTCATCCTAACTCATGCAGTTCCCCCAAATTTAGAACGTATGTGCATTGATAACTTGATAAATAAGACAACATGATCAATTTTTTTATTGACAATCTGCAGAAACATAAAAGAGGTTTGACCACTTATTCAATTAAAAATGAATCTATTGCAGGCCCTGGGCTACCTACTGGGAATAAAGAAATGAACAATATAAACATATTTCCTAGATCTGAGAATTCCTGATCCCAGGATTTCTGACACCCAGGCTAGTGAGGTCTATAAAATCCAGGATCTTATAACTTTCTGTATAGGAAAAATCAACACACTGTGACACCAACCAACCAACTCTCCAACCATACAATGTGACCGAAAAGTGAAAGTGTTAGTCACTCAATTGTGTCTGACTCTTTGTGACCCCATGGATTGTAACTTGCCAGGCTCCTCTGTCCATGAAATTTTCCAGGCAAGAATACTGGAGTGGATAGCCACAGAGATCAAAAGAGAGGAAATGATCTCTTCTCCATTTTCCTTGTGTTTGAACTCTTCCCAAGTTTCATTACATGTAGATCAAGTAGTACTTTGTAGCATGTAGCTGCTTGAAACTATTTTAAATCTCCATTAGGTAAATGGGAACACAATGCATGAAAATCTACACCTGAGTGGGAGCACTTTATAGTTTTAAGATTCTGGTATTTTTTTCCCTCCAAACTATCATGTAACCAGTTCTTAATAACTAGTACAGTGGATAAATATTATGAAGACCATGTTGAATTTAAGATGAATACTGTAATTTTACTAAGCATTCTTACTCCTAAATGACTTGATAGAAAATATAAATGACATAACAGAATTAAGCAGAAACTAAAACGTAACGCTTGAGTAAGCTTCAGGAGCTGGTGATGGACAGGGAAGCCTGGCATGCTGCAGTCCATGGGGTTGCAAAGAGTCAGACATGACTGAGCGACTGAACTGAACTGAAAACATAATGCTATAATCATTTTTAGAAATATAAATGTTTTGACTGTGGCATCTTCAGCAAGAATTTGAACGTCATCATGGATTATGTATGTACTTTTCTCTCCCTACACTTGATCCCTTGATATCCTCATCCTATTAAAGTTTCAATTACCACCTTACAGAGAAGATACTCAGGACTAGAATGAATATCCCTAAGTTCTCCATAACCAGAGTCTTGGTTTCACGCTTCTTGTAATGGTGTTATTTGATTCTTTGCTACCAAAGCTATGTTGTTAACAAAGATATAGTTACATTTTTTCAAAACATTCCTTGCAGATGAATCTCTAAATCACCATTAATTTCTTATCTCTTCTCCATGAAGTATTGTATGTAGTCGTGGTCTACATTGTAATTATTCTTAATGGGTAATTACTTTTTCGTACTATATTCAACAATGATAGTGAAAATCAGTTATTCATTCAACAAACACTTACAGAATACATTATGAAACACAGCCCATACCCTGAGAATTTGCTTGTCTATTGGAAACGCTCTGATATATAAACAGATGAAGTCCAATAGAATAGGAATAAAGGTAGAAACAGTGTACTCTATGGATATAGGCAGACACTCATTTTGTCAGGCAATGTTAGGGAAGGAAAACTAAGCTTTGGTATCGTTATTAAAGGATGAAAAGTTGTCCAGGCTTAGAAAGAGAGAAAGGGAACATTTGAGGCAGACCAAGTAGCATGTGCAGTGGCCTTGGAAGGACAGTCTCCTACTGTGGCAATTCACGAAAATGGTGATGCATTGAATGGGGCTAGAACTTGAGTATGTGGACTAGCTATTGGAAAGTTGTATCGCAGTCACATTTAAAGTGTTTTTGCCTGCCATACTCAAGAGTATGTGTTTTGTTTTCTAGGCACATGTAAATATCTGGAATTTGAAGCAGGTGAATGATGGGAATGGATTTTTTATTTAAAAGGAAGATACCTTTGGGAGTTGTGTAGAGGATGGTTTTGAGGAGGAGACTGCAATAAAATCAGGAAGAAAACCAATGTAATAATCCAGGTGAGAACGGATAGAGATCTGAAGCAAGGAAAAGCAGTATCTTGGGGAACAAAGGAGGGAAAATCTTCAGAGAAGTTTCTGAGCAAAGATTGGCAGGACTTGTTAATGATTTGGATAGATATCTTTGGAATTTTTGGCTTGGGAGACTGAGTGGGTAATGAAAGACAGTAACATAAGTAGGTTAGCAGAGAGGGAGATGAATTTGATCTTAGATGTATACCCATTTACCAGGTTTGTGGAACATCTATGTGGATGTGTCCATTCAGCAATGAGAAATATGAGTTTGTACTGGGCAGAAAGATGAAGGATGCAGTTTTACAAGATCACTAGCAATTGATCACACTAAAAGCCGGGGGTGGGGGTGGGGCTTCAGTTATCTTATATAAACTGTGGGAGAAAAAAAAAGCTATCTTGTTCATTTTTTGTATTACTCCAAATTGAACTGTGCTCCTGGGTAGCTCAGCTGGTAAAGAATCTGCCTGCAATGCAGGAGACCCCAGTTCGATTCCTGAGTTGGGAAGATCCTCTGGAGAAGGGATAGGCTACCCACTCATTTGAAAAGACCCTGATGCTGGGAAAGCTTAAGGGCAGGAGGAGAAGGGGACGACAGAGGATGAGATGGTTGGATGGCATCACCGACTCAATGGACATGAGTTTGGGTAGACTCCAGCAGTTGTTGATGGACAGGGAGGCCTGGCGTGCTGCGATTCATGGGGTCGCAGAGTCGGACACAACTGAGCAACTGAACTGAACTGAACTGAACCCACTCCAGTATTCTGGGGTTTCCTTAGTGACTTAGACAGTAAAGAATTCACCTGCAATGAGGGAGACCTGGGTTTGATCCCTGGGTTGGAAAGATCCCTTGGAGGAGGACATGGCAATCCACTCCAGTATTCTTGCCTAGAGAATCTCCATGGACAGAGAAGTCTGGCAGGCTACTGTCCATGGGGTCACAGAGTCAAACACGACTGAGCGAATAGGCAGTCTCTTACAGAGTGGTTGAATAGTAATGGTTGACATTGTCTATACTCCCACATATTTTTCTCTTTTTAACCTTATAAAGTCATATGCTCAGATGCTTCTGTCATGTCTGACTCTTTACCACTCCATGGACTCTAGACTACGAGGCTCCTCTGTCCATGGGATTCTCCAGGCAAGAATACTGGAGTGGGTTGCCAACCCAGGGACTGAACCCACTTCTCTTGTGTCTCCTACGTTGGCAGGTGGGTTCTTTACCACTAGTGCCACCTGGGAAGCCCATGAAGCCATATATGATAACTCATTTTCAATTGGTATATTCATTTTGATTCTCTGATCTAAGATTTTACATTTCTAGTCAAAGCAACTCCCTGCTTAAGTTTTCCCCTCTTTATTTTCATCTATAGCCAAGGCTAACAATAGTTAAGAATCCCAGTGGTTATAAAATCAACTGCCCAAAATTCTAGCCTTCTCATTCTAAAGTGGAAACTATCAAGGGAAAGAGGGTAGCCCATAAAATTTATAGTTTATTCTGATAATAAAATATAGTTTCATAGTTAGAAAATAACTCTAAGATATTGCCAATTTCTTTGGGGAAAAGGAACAAATAAAAATATAGTCCAACCAAATGAGATTTAGGCTGATTTATCAGAATAACAGAGAATCTAATCTTTTAAAAAATGTGTTCAATTTTTAGTTTTTCCTCTCTGGTAGAAGGGAATCTAGTCAATTTTCATGGACCTTAGACAGAATCAAAGATCAGTATGTTGAAGTTAATCAGTAACTCAAAATGCCTTTTTTCATGTGTTTGGAAGAAAGAAAAGAAGACAGATTGCTGTAGAAGTATAAGATGTTATTTCTGCAAAAATACTTGTATCTCTACCAATTTTAAATGTCAGTTTTCTTCTCCCTAAGTTTATTTTACCTGTCTACTTGGATGAAATTCATAACTATCCATGTCTGAGAAATATTATCTTTTTCTTATACATTTTGCTATAGAGCATTTTGGGCACTGTATGTTGAAAAATTTGAAACTATATTATATAGTAGAAACAATTCAAGACTTAACTTGAAAAAGAGTCACAAATTGGACTGGAATGAAAATAATATATTTTGGAAAAGCAAACCAGTGAAAGCTGGACATGTTATATTCTAAAATAGTAAGTTACATTTCTTTAATCTTTGAAATAGTATTTAGTTATTATTTTCCCTCAAAATATTATCTATAGATAAGATTTTAAAATGAGATGAGATTTTGGAGGTCATCTAGACCAATTGTACCACTTCAAGGATGAGGAAATATTAAACTTAGAAATGCTAAGTCCCATTTCCAAGGTCATGCAGAAATTAGTAGCCAAGCATAAATGAGAATTTAACTTGAATGATTCTAGGATATATGTCTCTTTTTATTTCTAGTTTGCTGTCTATATTGTCTGAACTTAAAACTAGGGTGTATATTATTACAGTCTAATTTGACTCAAATGGAAATAATGAAACAGAGTATTTGAAATCAAAACTGTTCCCCCAAATCTGATACTTGGTAACTAACACAAAATTTATATGTGTCTTCATTTTTCCTGTACCCTTTAGTTTGTTTTTCAATGTAAATGGTATATTTTTTGTTTTATCCATTTTCATTGTCTTCTTTAAATAGACTAAGCAGAAAAATGAAGAAAACAAAACACCAATATTCCACACTTAGTGAATAATTTGAATATCATTTAAATCTCCATTATCAAATATTAAGAATCCTCAGTACATATAGCATTTAAAGTTAAATATATTGAATCCTTATGATCTGAACTTTATATGCTAAAACATGCAATAATGCATAACATCTTAAAAAAAACAAACAAGGAAACAAATAAGCTTCTTTAGAGTGGCTAGCTGGGATGGCAGTATGTATTAAGCAAAAAGAAATTTGCCATATTCCTAGCTTCCTGAATTCTTGGATCTCATCATCAAAGGTACATTATCCCGTGTGAAACTATAGAGGGGAATAGCCTTTAGTAAAAAGGCTTTGAACCAAGGTAAAAATACAGAATAAGCTATATGTTCCTACGCAGTCTGAAGAATACATTCTTGAAGAATGAAATCTTAGCCAAAAAAATGGCCTCTGAGTCTGGACTCATTATTCATGGTTTTGAATATTCAGGGTTCACAGGTCCACCCTGTGCTTGGCAATGATTCTCTGTGTTCCTGAGCCCCATAATGTGCACATCTGCTTGTAAAATTCAGGAAGTGCTGGAGAAGGTGGTGCATGGTAACAACATTTTTAATTCCTTGTCAGACTTGAAAGGGAGAGAATTTGGAAGAAGTAAGAGCCTATGATCGGAGTCTTAATTTAAAAAAAATTATTCATTCCTACTAACTCTTGGAAAGTCATCTAGAATAATAACTTCTTTCATATTCTACACTGAAACATAACTAGTACTTGGCAATTTTTTCATAGGTCCTTGAGAGCAGCCTAGAAGTCACTAATAACCAGTGGCTGAACCTGAAGAGGTTCAGAGAATCAGTTTGGAAGGCTGAAAACCACAGCTCACCCCAATTCAGTTCCGTTTCTTTTTAAAATTAAAGTATAGTTGATTTACAATGTTGTGTTAGTTTTGGGTGTACAGCATAGCAATTTAGTTTTGTTGTTCAGTCACTCAATTGTGTCTGACTCTTTGCGACCCCATGAACTGCAGCACGCCAGGCTTCCCTGTCCTTGACTATCTCCTGGAGTTTGCTCAGACTCATGTCCATTGAGTCGGGGATGCTATCTAACCATCTCATCCTCTGTTGCCCCCTTCTCCTCTTGACAACGTTCTCTAGCATCAGGGTCTTTACCAGTGAGTTAGGTCTTTGAATCAGGTGGCTAAATTACTGGAGCTTCAGCTTCAGCATCAGTCCTTTAGATGAATATTCATTCAGAGCTGATTTCCTTTAGAATTGACTGGTTTGATCTCCTTGCTGTTCAAGGAATTCTCAAGAGTCTTCTCCAACACCACACGAAAACATCAGTTCTTCAGTGCTTCTTTATGGTCCAACTCTTGCATCTGTACATGAGTACTAGAAAAGCCATAGCTTTGACTATATGGACCTTTGTTGACCAAAGTGATGCTTCTGCTTTTTAATATGTTGTCTAGGTTTGTCATAGCTTTTCTTCCAAGGAGCAAGCGTATTTTCATTTCATGGCTGCAGTCACTGTCTGCAGTGATTTTGGAGCCCAGGAAAAGAAAATCTGCCACTGTTTCTACTTTTTCACCACCTATTTGTCATGAAGTGATGGGACCAGATGCCATGATCTTAGTTTTTTGAATGTTGAGTTTTAAGCCAGCTTTTTCACTCTCCTCTTTTACTCTCATCAAGAGGCTCTTTAGTTCCTCTTTGCTTTCTGCCATAAGGGTGATATCATCTGCATAATTGAGTTTGCTGATATTTATCCCAGAAATCTCGATTCCAGCTTGTGAGTCATCCAGCCAGCATTTCACATGGTGTACTCTGCATAGAAGTTAAATAAGCAGGGTGACAATATACAGCCTTGTTTTACTCCTTTCCCGATCTTAGATCAGTCTGTTGTTTCATGTTTGGTTCTGTTTTCTCTTGTCCTGCATACAGGTTTCTCAGGAGACCGTTCAGGTGATATTTATAGTCTAATAGAGTATATATATATATATACACACACACACACACACATATATATATATATACACACACACAAAATTTTTTCAGATTCTTTTCTCTTATAGGTTATTATAAAATACTGAGTGTATTTTCCAATACTACTAAGAATAGGACCTTATTGTTCATCTATTTAATATATATTAGTGTGTATATATTAACCCCAAATTCTTAATTTATTCCCTCTGTCCCTTCCCCCTTTGGTAACCATAAATTTGCTATGTCTGTCGGTCTATTTCTGTATTGTAAATAAATTCATTTGTATCTTTTTTTTTTTAAGATCCCATTTATAAGTTTTATTGTATTTGTCTTTCTCTGTCTGACTCACTTCAATTAGTATGATAATCTCTTGGTCTGTCCATATTGCTGCAAATGGCATTATTTCATTCTATGCTTTTTGCTGAGTGGTATTCAACTGTATACTTATACCACCACATCTTCTTTATCCATTCATCTGCTGGTATACATTTAGGTTGCATCCATGTCTTGGCTATTGTCAATAGTGCTGCAGTGGACATTCGGATGCATGTATTCTTTCAAATTGTTGCTTTCTCTGGATATGTGCCCTGGAGTGGGGTTGCCAGATTGTATGGGAACTCTATTTTTATTTCTTATACAGACTCTTTTAGTCCTCTCTTCCCAGTGTTCCACATGTTGTGTTTCCAACTAATCCCACCTTTTCACCTTCTGAAAGATACATCTCCATGGTCCTTCAAAGCAAAAAGGAAAGATAGCTAGAGCAGGAAGAATGTTAGTTTGTCACTCACTCACTGTGGGAAGACAGGTAGATGAGTACCTTATTTAATTTTTCTGAGTCACAATTTTCTCATCTTTAGTATAATCTGATAGCATCTGTCTTTTAGGATTCTGTTGTGAGGGTTAAATGTGGCAGAAAAAGTACTCAGAACATAAAAAACATAATTATATAAGCTCCACCCCCTTAACTATGTGGCAGAACCCTAGTCAAGGGTTAGGATTCTTTGATTCCACTTCAGACATCTTCAATTCTATGATATTTATCTTAGCCCCCTAACCAAATGGACAGCAGCTGGTTTTGGATGGAATTGAATGATGGGAAAGACAGATTTTCTCCCCTTTGTACTTGAAATGAGTTCTGCTCAGAGGAACCACACTCCTATTGATCTAACCTCAAGGACATTACGTGTATTCATGCTTATCAGACCTTTATTCATTGCCTCCAAAGCAAGCCTCTCTGAACCTGATGGTTTTTCCCTCTTACTCTTGCCTCTCCTGTTGGCTTCTACCCCAAATATTTCCAGTATGCTTATAAACTTTCATTCTCTTTTAAGTAACTCTCTCATAGTCACTTTGCTTTGATTGAACTTTGTCTCTGCCAAAAAGATACTAGTTCTTTTTTTGCCATGCTAAATCCAAGATGCAGTTATCAAACCTCATCTTAGCTGAGTTCGCACTAGTTCCTCTGCTACCACCCTTGTCCAAGGCACCATCATTTTTTGCCCCAAACGATACATAGGTCCAGAAGCCAAGCATCTCTGCTTCAGCCTTTACCTCCTTATCATGCATTCTCAACACTGCATCCAGAGTGATCCTTATAAACGAAAGTCAGAGCAGGTCACGCTGTTACTACTTCAGGGCAAGGACCAAGCCACTTTATCTGCGAATCTCTGGTGTTAATCATTGGAATTTAGCAAATACTCAAAAAACATTTTGCCAAGCCTCAAAAACTAAGAGAAGAAAGAGGAGGAAGGAAATAATTGGATCACTTGCCACATCCTCTCTTAACCTCTTCAATATCTGTAATGATGCCTTATTTTGCTCTTAACTTCGCATCATTTTGTTTGCTAAACAAAACCATCATTAACAGAGGTGGGGCAAACTTGTAAACTGAGACCCAGAGAGGTTAAGGGATGTGCCTAAGGTAAGGACAGTGGGAGCTTGGGCTTGAACTCAACCTTGTTCCCCTAAAAAGCATACTTTTCCTATTATGCCAGGTTTTACATAAAGTTTTGTGGGGTCTACAGGCTTGTCTATCCCAAGGTGTGATTCTACAATATGTATCATCTTTGGAGATATCTCCTGTAAAGATCTGTAAAGATCCAAAAATTCAAAATTATGGGAAACCATAAGGTGGACATGGGCCCTTGACAGACAGCTTGAACCCTCCTAACAAAAAGCCTCTTTTCTGTATCCCATCTTGAGAGTGCACATCATTCAATACAGAACCTCAGAAAAAGAGACTGGTATTATATGCTTGCAAGTCATCTCAACTAAGCTTTAAAATCTGTGGATAAAAATGGTTTATTGCATAGGAAACCTGATTTGGCTATTGTCTATATACTCATTATTACGTTACGTTGGTATACTCTGGAGAAAAATTGGCAGAAAGCATTTAACTTATTAAATATTCCAAAGAAATTTAATTTTTTGGTCTGAATGGATAATAGAAAGTATTGATGCTAAAATTCTAGAAGCTGTGTTCAAGATGAATTCATAGTGTGACAAGATCTGGGACTAACATTAACTAAAGTAATTTACGTTATAAGTAATCATCTTCCTTCAGACCAACGCTGCCACTGGAAGAGGTTGTGGGGCAGAGTGGAAGAGAGGAGGGAGGCAGGGTTGATTTCATCATGGGCTTTGTAGAGAATGGCTTATTAAGCACCAAAACTACAGTGACAGCAGCAACAACAAAACTTTAACTTTCCAAAGTGTGCAGAAGATTAAGATGATATGGAAATACATTTCTGAACATCTTTGGAGTGGGTAGCCTTTCTCTTCTCCAGGGCATCTTCCCAACCCAGGGATTGAACCCAGGTCTCCCACATTACAGGTGGATTCTTTACCAGCTGAGTCACAAGGGAAGCCCAAGAATGCTGGAGTGGGTAGCCTATCCTTTCTCCAGTGGATCTTCCCAACCCAGGAATTGAACCAGGGTCTCCGGCATTGCAGGTGGATTCTCTACCAACTGAGCTATCAGGGAAACCCTCTGAACAGGTTTACTCTTTCCAAATTGATAAGTGTGGTCAAACAGATTTTCATGATTCTTTACAAGGGCTCTTTTTAAGGATCCTAGTTGGCAGTTTCAGTTTCTGCCACATAAAATTGACCTTTGTAGTTTATTTCCTCATGTAAGTTTGTCCCATAGCCTGAACTAAATTGTAATAAGGAACTCTTGTTCTTGGTATGTCTTCACACTCATTCACACTCTCAGATCTCTACATAATTCTGTGGCTCTAAAAGAGGCCCAGTGAAACCTTTCGAGGAATCTACTTTCCAGTCCAAGAATATCCTATCCAGATTTGAGGGCTTTTAACCTTGAGAGTCCCTAGGACTACAAGGAGATCCAACCCATCCATCCTAAAGGAGATCAGTCCTGGGTGTTCATTGGAAGGACTGATGCTGAAGCTGAGACTCCAATACTTTGGCCACCTCATGCGAAGAGCTGACTCATTGGAAAAGACCCTGATGCTGGGAGGGATTAGGGGCAGGAGGAGAAGGGGATGACAGAGGATGAGGTGGCTGGATGGCATCACTGACTCAATGGACATGAGTTTGAGTAAACTCCGGGAGTTGGTGATGGACAGGGAGGCCTGGCGTGCTGAGATTCATGGGGTTGCAAAGAGTCAGACATGACTGAGCGACTGAACTGAACTGAATGAACTGAACCTGTGAGAGTTGAATCCACACAAACAAAAGTATTTTTATACAGTGTCTCAAAAACTTTTAAAAGCGATAGGCCTCCACCATCTGATGTCAGGATCTTTATTTATGGCACTCCACGTAGGTTGACAACAGTTGCAATAGAATCACATTTTCTCTTTCCAGAGGCGGATCTAAAGGACAGAGCACACAGTCTCACCAAGGTCACTGTCAGAGACAAGAGGGTCTCTCTGCTTAAAGTTAGAGAGCTTGGATTCCCTGGTTCTCAACGGGACCACTGTGAACCTGGCTTAAAGACAAAAGATCACTCACTAAACAAACAAACAAATGACAGGCTCACACTTGGGCATTCACATGAATACATGAATAGCTACAGCTGTCATTGGGACAAGACTTTTTTTGTACAAGATTCTGCAACCTGTTAAAGGCTCCTTTGGTTCATTCTGATGCCATGGTCTGGCAACTCTGATATGCTCCACTCACTAACATCATAAGAATCATTCCTACAGGGGGCAACAGGTCCCACAGGGCCTATTTCACTTGTCCACAGCCAGAAGAAAGTCTGAGCATCTGGGGGAGAGTGTTATGTAAGCAACGGAAGAAAGCATCAGTGTCAGCAGTTCTTCTGGAAGCATACTTTGTCCATGCAGATTCGACATTTATAATAATTAAGTGTAATGCCTTTGTTTCTAACTGTACACTATAGTTAGAAAAAGCATGATCATAGTCAATTAAAAATGACTTGAAAAAATATACTGAGATCCTTCAGTGGGCTACATTATCTCTGTGAAGACAGAGAATAAAACAATTGAAATTTTAGAATTGGAAAGTTCTGAGTTCCTATCTGAACTAAGCAAATTATAAAAGCTGTGTGAATCTAAGCAAGTGGATTTATATTTCCTGAACTTTATTTGCATCATCTGTAAAGCACGTATAAGAAGAATTACCTCATTAAAATGAGATTTTGTTGGCAAATCACATAAAACACTGCATGTCACTCTGTAAATGTCCAATAACTAATACTATTCAATTCTTAATGTATGAGTCTACATTTAAAGCTGTCCAGATTTCAAAAGCTAACGGAATTATGCCAGAAATAAGAAAGGTTACTGGAGGAAAGGAGAAGTCATTATGCAAAAAAGGAAAAGTCATTAATTTATTTGGCTATACATACATTTTAAAACCATTCAGTAGGTTTACTTACTTAAGCTTTGTAGGTTTTGTCACTCTTATTTGGAATTCTGAAAAATGCATCAAAGTATCTTCCTAAAATTTCTTTTCACAGCTCAAGACCATTGTATATATATATATATATATATTTTATATATTATTTATTATATATATATTATATATAATATATAATATATACATATAATGCAAATATATATATATATGGACACATACATATATCACACATATATACATATGTTTGGATTTTATATATACATATTAATATACATGCATGTCTCTCTTGGATTTTAGCTGAAATATTTCTCTCTTTTATTTAGAATTTATGAAAATGTTTACATTTATGGCATGCATGTTTGGAGACCAAGGTAGTTCTCAAGTCTTCTCTTGAGTATTATAGAGTATGTGCATATGTATTTAAATATACATACATACATCTTAAAAATCTTCAAATGTCACATAATACAGTTCAGATGCAAGAAACCAAAACTGATTAAATGAGCATTTCTTCCCTGACTTTTAAAGAGATAGTTACTGGGGTGTTTACCACCAAACTCATGAAGGCAGATGCATCTCAGCTTTGAGGACCATACAGGCTATTTTAACCCTGTTGATTAAAACAAGAATCAGACTTTCATTCCTCGTGTTTTGGTACTTGGTATAAATCACCAAGGCACTACATTCATCTTACAGAGCACATGCAGCTATTTGCAGTAGGTGCTGGTAAGGAAAAGCAGAATATTGTTTATACTAAATAACAACATAAAGAGTTTATCTCAGTTATCCTGCACAAGTATTTATATAGAAACTGCCTTTCCCTATGTTCACTTAAAAAGTTTAGCAGTTAAAAAAAAAGTTTAGCAGTTATAATTTAGATTCATGACTTGAAGTGATGTAATGTTTCATGGCTGCAATTACAGAAGACAGAGGAGAGCTAAAGAGGAAAATAGTTAGAAACCATCTTTGACTACTCTGCTTCTCTGGTGACGCAGATGGTTAAGAATCCTCCTGCAAGGCAGAAGACCTGGGTTCAATCCCTGGGTTGGGGCAATCCCCTGGAGAGGGAATGGCGACCCACTCCAGTATTCTTGCTTGGAGAATTCCATGGACAGAGGAGCCTGGTGGGCTATCGTCCATGGGGCTACACAGATTTGTACATGACTGAGCAACTAACACTTGACCAAAGTACATACATCTGTTATAATTGATCTTGCTCCCTCTTTATAGGTGTTTGTGAAGTAGTACAGATGAGATAAGATCTTGGTCTATTAACAACAACTATTTCTATTTGCTTTTTATAATTAAAAAAGTCATCCTTTTATGTGAAGTATTTCTCTCCTTTGGAGTAGGAAAGGCACATCCATGAAAGCAGAGACAAAAAAACCAGACAAATTTATCTGCATCCCTTTACATATTATTATTTTGGCATTTTATTATAAACACAAATTTCTTAATAGCATATATGCAATAGAGGGTCAACAGCAAGATTCAGATATACACATTGACTCTGATTCTCAGTTACTGAATCTCTAAAGTAGAATATTAAAACTCTTCTGCATGCTTTTCAGAATATTTGAGAATTCAGATAGACAACTTAGAATCTCATGTTGGCATGACTGACTCAGTTTTCCCTCAAATAAAAAAATGTTTGTTAATGACTGTGCTATTTATAGAAAACACTTATCCATTGAACAGTCAGATTTCATAGAATGTACATTTAGTCTTGTAAGACAGGCATTGATTCTGCAATGAGCTTACACATCCTTGCATTTTCTTTGACATACATGTATATATATGAGGTGTAGAGCTTCCCTGGTGACTCAGATGGTAAAGAATCTGCCTGCAATGCAGGAGACCCAGGTTTGATTCCTGGGTTGGAATGATCCCCCGGAGAAGGGAATGGCAACCCACTTTAGTATTCTTGCCTGGGAAATTCCATGGGCAGAGAATCCGGGGGCCTAGAGTCCATGGGGTTGCAAAGAGTCAGACATGAATGAGTCACGAAGCAAATATGAGGTGTAATAGTTTTTTATGACTTTTGATTCTTTAATAAACTTACAATAAACTGCATCTAACATGTGCCAGTCCTAAGGCAGGATGCTGGTGATTCAGAGGGAAGCAGGTGTGGCCTTACTCTCAAGCTCACAGGCTAAAGAGGAGATGAACATACAGAGACATACTTGTGTTTCAGTGAGGTGAGGCCGTCTGGACCACGTGGACACAGAACTTCTAGGCACCTAAGGATGGAGGTTCCTGATGCTGCTGAGGTGAGTGGCAGTGACAAAGCATTCTCTAAGGAGGTGTCTTTTGGCCTGGGTTTTGAAATAGAGCTAAGGGTTCTGCAGGCGGAATAAAATCTGGGATGATAAGGGTGTCCTTATCAATGGGCACATGCAATGCCAAAGAGGCCTGAAACTGGTGTGCCTTGTGATCTGTCTCATTGATTTTAGTTTATATATGTTAAGAGTTGGAAAAACTGAAGTGCTTTCACTAATAAAGATACCTGAAACATCGACAGGATGTTTACCAAGTGAATCATTATCGCTGTTCCTGTTGTGGTTGAATTTTTTGTTTTTAACCTCAAAACCCTAGAGTGAAAACTGTCACTTATATTCCCACGGGTCAACTCTTCAGTGATTGTTAACTTTCATCTTTCACCTGGACTCTTGCCTGAAGCTTCCACTCCAGTCTTTGGCCCATACAACATGTTACAACCATGGCTTAGAGCTTTCATTTCTGAAAGACAGGTGATCCTACATTGTCTTAAAACATCAAGGACTCCCCATCACCTACATGATTAAGTCTTAACCTGTGGAAGACAATGCTCTTCCCAAACTGACCCCAAGAATTCTTCCCAACTTTCCCCCAAACTCATTTCTTTCTATTCCCAACCCCTAAACTTACACTGTCATGAATGACTCATTGGTCTCCCATATCCCACACCTTTGTCTAATTTATGGCTTTGTGCATGAAACAACTTTGCATGTTGAGATAAAAGTAACTTGCTAGGTTGTTGGAGCCCTGGGTGGAAGGGGAGCAAGAGAAGAACACGAGGCTGTTGAGATAATAGATGTGGATTAGATGATTTGCAAATGCAAGAAGTTTTGGTTCTATTCTCCATTTACTACATGCGTGCTCAGTCATGTCCGCCTCTTTATGACCTGATGGACCGTAGGCTTCTCTGTCCATGGGATTTCCCAGTCAAGAAAGCTGAAATGGGTTGCCATTTCCTACTCCAGGGGGTCTTCCCCACCCAGAGTTCAAATCTGAGTCTCTTGTATCTCCTGCAGCAGGTAGACTCTTTACCAATGTCACCACCTGGGAAGCCCATTCTTCATTTACAGTACTTCTCAAACATTCTGTCTGTTCCAAAGTATCCCAAAGAAGTGAGAAGAAGATTCTGTCTCCCACCATAGGCTCTGGGTGGAGAGGCATCACAATCGAAAAATTTATTTGAAGTCTCCTTTTGTATTTTTGCTATTGTGTATTCTACTTGTTTCAATACTAAAGGCATATGCTACATTCCTTGCCATCAAGTAAAATTGAGTTCCCAAGAAGATGTTGTCCTGAGGTGTCCAATTGCCCTGGCACACTGCCAGAACTCCTGAGGAATGTGTATTTAAGACTCAGAAACACAACCTGGGAATGGGGAACCAATGGTAGGACTAAAAAAGGTGGTGCTCGCAACAAACTTGTGGTTAAATGTTTTAAACTGAGAGAAAAGGAGTGCATTAGTGCCACTGAAATTTGGTCACTCTGATGGTGGCTCAGAAGATAGATTGAAGGCATGGGGATGTTAGAGAAAGGATGGATTGATTGTTATAGGTACCAACTGGATGGCAATACAAGTGACTGAAGAAAATTCTCAGCTCTTGGTTTTGGTATTTGAATAGATAGTTTAATTATTTATCACAATAAATACAAAAATAGAAGATTTTCAACTTTGCACATGAAAGTTGAGATGATTTTGGAATGTACATTTGGTAGAATAATAAATATCAGATTTGGAGATCAGGAGATAAGTTGCTCATTTACATCTATCTCTCTAATCAATCATTCATTTACCTATGTATCTAATCAATCACTCATCTATCTATGTATCCACCTACATACCTGTGTGCTCAGTAGCTTCAGTTGTGCCTGAATCTTTGCGACCCCATGGATCATAGCCCGCAATGTTCCTCTGTCCATGGAATTCTCCCCGCAAGAATACTGGAGTGAGTTGTCATGCCCTCCTCCAGGGGATCTTCCCCACCCAGGGATCATACCCAGGTCTCCTGCATTGCAGGCAGATTCTTTACCATCCAAGCTATCAAGGAAGCCCATCTACCTACCAACCTGCCCTTTAGCTATTATTTATCTATTTACAGTTGGGAATTGTCTTTAAGTGGAAATCAAAGCCATGAGAATTGATGAAATTGCCCAAGAAATTAATATAAGGTCAGAAGGATAAAGTGTTTCACAGAAGGAAAAAAAAAAAAGAGGGCCCTAAGGAAAATAGAGCTAATAAGGGAGAAGAAAGAAAGGTCTATGATGGAATGATAACACTGTAAACACATTTAGAGACCTTTTAACATAAAGTTCTATTTTATAAATTAAGAAGTCAAGGTTTACAAATAATGAAGGATTACCCTAAGAACATTTTTATTTTTAATTCCTGGTTGCACGTTCTTACCATATTTTAATTGATCTTGATTTATCAATAAAATTTGTAGTGTTTCATGAGTTTCCCATCCACCATGGCAAATGGCTAAGTGTTTCACAAAGAGCAGTTACTCAATACAGTTTTTTAAAATGAATTAATTAATTAAAAAAATAGCTTGTGTGAATGAGAAAATAATAACTTTATTTGGGGCAGCTCACATCAAATTGTAAGCCTAGTAGTGGAATATATATTAAAAAAAATCACAGCCACGTATCTTAAAGTAGCAGTGGAAAATAACCACCTATGACCCATTACAAAGGGAATTTTCATAACTTTTCCCCAGACACTTCTCTGCAGAAGGGTTATTTTTGGCCCTTGTTCAGCTCCCCTGAGAACTTCTTTCTTTGCTTTCAGAGTTCTCTTTCTCAAATCCTCTTCCACGTCACTGCCCTAATCCTCCTGCTTCGACACCACACCCAGCCCTGCTTTCCCCAAGAGCCCACACTTCTACATGAACCCGAAACCCCAGTCACAGATGGCAGAGGAAAGAGTCAGCGAGCGATCTTGGGTCGGCTTCTGTTATACGTGGCTGCATCCTGCTTGAAGTGGATGATGACTGTGTACTTTCCTAGGAGGGTCACTTGGTACCAGGGTTTGGTCCCATCCCGGTTGGGAGTTCCAGGATGGAATAGAAATAGCGTGTTCCTATACTCAGAGCGTCAGCAGGTGGGTGGCTCCCCTGGAACAGAGCCCATTGTCTATAAGGCTTTTCTGTCCTCCGGCGAAGAGAAGTCGAAGCATTCAAAAGGCTGCCGAGGCTGCTTCTTTAGGCATAAAAAGCAGTGGGCTTGATTCTTTGCAATTGTTCTCCAAGTAATGATTAGGTTGAACAAGGCAGCATTTGCCTTTTCTAAAATACAGGGGAACCACTCTCTTGGCTTCTGAGAAAACTGAAAGTGGCCGCTTGCCAGAGATTTCTGCAGCTTCCTGGCTTGGTGGGTGGAAAAAATAGCACAGACCAACGTGAGGGAAGCATAGACTCTTCTTCCAGCACGTGCCCATGATGGCTCCCCAGCAACACCGGGCAGATGGTGAAGATCACCTTGGTGGCATTTTCTGCAGAAATCGGAGTCTGTGTGCAGGAAGCCTCCAACGAAAGGGGGTCTCAGGCTGAGGTGTGCAGTCTCCAGTTAGGAGTCGGGGTGATGCGGCTGAGATCTGCATCTGTGTGTGGAGAGTCTGAGAGGCACATCTGACAGGCTGCTAACGACAGCCATTTGCAGTGTTCAAAAGATGAGGGAGGGTCAGAGGAGTTAATTACTTAAGGTAAAAAAATCTAAATGCTCAGAGGAGTTAACTGGTATTCAGTAATTAATTTAAGAAAAGACTCTTTTGGTTGAAAAATATGATCTTAATATAGACATCAGCAGTTTGAATGCCATCCATGGTTATTGCTTTCTGTGAAAATTATCTTATTGTACTGATAATGAGTTTGGCGACAGGAAGCAATGTTCTTTTGACCGAATTTCAAAGAAAACAAATTGAGAGTGCAGGAAAGACAAAGCAGAGAAAACAATATCTTTGATATCTTGCTTATTACAGTGCAGTAGAATAGATATCACAAATGTGCTTGGTGATAAAGATGGCTTAGATTGCTAGCATTGAAAAGACCATATAATAGAAAAGAGTTTCCTTGTTGCTACAGATTTTCTGGTACACAAGAATGACACAGATTAAATAGGAGCATTTCACTGTGATGATAACACTTTGAAAAAAATATTAGAGACACCATGTGGAGGAATCTTTGAAATCATTAATTGAATTTTTCTCTGTGATCAGTTTTCTGACACATATCAAGATATACCAGCCATAAACATAGGTGAAAAAGGGCCACGGAATGCCATAAGCTTCCTACCTGATTTTTTCTTATCTCCCCAAATTGACCTCAAGTTGTGAGGGACTAAGGGACTAAGTCACTTCAGTCGTGTCTGACTCTTTGTGACCCCATGGACTGTAGCCCACCCGGCTCCTCTATCCGTGGGGTTCTCCAGGCAAGGATACTGGAATGGATTGCCAATGCCCTCTTCCATGGGATCTTCCTGACTCAGGGATTGAATCTGTGCCTCTTATGTCTCCTGCTCTGGCGGGTGGGTCCCTTATCCCTAGCACTGCTTGGGAATCCCCAAGTTGCACTTTCCCCTACTTATTCTGGAATCCCCACTGATGTCATGAAGAGGCTGCAGAAAGGGATTCTCCAAGAATTTGTAAGTCTGTGGTATACAATTGAACTCTGAGAATTTATCTATGAAAACAAGGAATGAAAAATCGGAATTATGTCAAGTTATCGTAGACAGATTGGTTTGTAGCTCTGTTACTGAACAGTAACCAGATTGAATGAATTGCTACTATCATAGAAAGATATTTTCTTTATTATAAAAGGAGGATGACAGAGGCCACTCTCAACAAGCGTTCATCCAAACAGCTAAGTCAGGGAGGGGAAATGAAGCCAACTGATGATGAACTTCCAGTTCCATTGGCAAGGTGTCAGTATTGTGGCACTGGATGCCCTGGGTTACCTTAAACTAATGACAACATGTACTTAATTAGGGTAAATTGTCTTCTTTGATTATAAGCTCATGAGACAAACTTCTACTTTTGATTCGGCTTCCTATTTAGCAGAGGAACAGTGGTGATGCTAATTTCAGTGTTACAGACATGGTAATAGGTCTATCTGTAGTTGGATTCTGGTTTTATACATTTGTCAACAAGTTTGGTTACTGTGAGTTTACACTGAGTGCTTGTATATGCTCTTGTGACCTGAATACATTAGGCTTTTGAGCCTGAGAGACTGAGGGTAAACATGCTGTTGCTGTGAGCCCACTTGGAGGCAACCAGCTGTTTTCTTCTGATGACATTTGTGTGCAACACTGTTAATCAGAAAAAACTATTCATGCTTCTGTAGTAGCTATTTGAGTATCTTTTTAAAAAAAAATTAATTTAGTGAAAGTGACGACATTGGTTCTAAAAGTAGGCTTCATATGTTACTAGGAAAAAAAAGAGAGCTTAAGTAGGAGAAATAGCCCTCACCGATGAATACAATTTCATTCAATGATTAGTAATCTACATCTAAGCCAAGCTTCATCTTGGAAAGCACTTGGAAGTTGTGGGACTTATTCAGTTTGATGTTCTGGCCAGTCATTTAGACACAAGTTGGAACAACTGTAGAAGTGCCTGCCATAAGGGCTGACATAGTTTTTGTCTCATAAAAGACCTGTCTTCCTGGCTCTTTGCTTCTCTTTGCCATGAGCAGCTGGGAGGAAGCAGGTACAGAGGTGATGGAGGGCTGGGTTTAAGTAGGGTTGGGGTTTTGCAAAGTGAGCTGCAAAGGAGACAAACCACACAGGTATTGAAGGTGTGTGCTGAGGAGTGTTCCAGGTGGATCATGGATTTTAAGCTGGGTAAAGAGGGAAGGAAGAGGTGTGGGTGTGTGTGTGAAAAAAATAGGACCAGTAAACTGTCAGTTTCAGGGAGGCTGGAGATTATGGAATAGTCGGTCCTAGAGGGTGAATTCAAAAGATGGGAAATGGTGGTGGACAAGTGTGCTGTTTGAGAAAATCTAGGCAAACGAGGGTCCGAAACAAAATCACTCGCTGAAATTTGCTGTATGATGGTGCAAGTTATTTAGTTTTTCTCAGTCTCAGGCTTTCATATTTTTAATTTCTAAAGTGGGAATAATAATATGAAAAAGCTACAAAGATTATGATGTAATGGATGTAAATAATTTTGCACCATGAATAGCAAATATTTGATCCTTCAGAAAATGTCAACTCTTGTATTTCTACTGCATAGTAAGTGCTTTAAAGGCTGGGCATCTCTCTCTATATGTGTGTCTCTCTTACACACACACACACTCAGACACAGACACATCCTAATACAAAAAATGTTTGCTGAAAAGAGATCATAGAGCTGGGCCCTGATAAATGGTTAGTAAATGAGTCTGGACCATGAGGTTTCTCAGGGATTTCTCCCCACAGCTTGGGCCTGGGGTGGGTTTAGGTGGGAGTTGGGGTAGAGAAGGAGGAGTTTGAATATGGTAGGTGAGAGTTAGAAAAAACAACAAGCTTTCTTATTTTTAAGATTTGCTTTTCATGAACCATAATTATATTTGGAAAAAATATGGAACCTGAAAGTGCTGATAAATTTTTTGCTTTAATATTACATAGAAAATACTTAGATTTATTTGCTGCTATCCTTTTGAGGAGTACTTGACTGGGAAATTCTTTATGGGTTCCCTGGAGAATTTTTTTGGATATGAATATCATAAAGAGGAGATTCTGCAATTATTCCCTGATTGTTTTGGTGGAGTCAGTAGATACTTTCTGAAAGTTCGTCATTCTTGAGGCATCACTGGGAGAGTCTCTCTGAGGCTGGAGAAGGGGCAGGGTGGTTGTTCCGCCCAGTGAGGTCAAAGTCTCTCTTTGGTAATCATGTCAGTTAATGGTCTCCAACTTTTTAACCATAACAGCCTTGCTGGAACTACTTGATCTGGGTCTCAGTAATGAGACATATTTGAGACATATTAATGACATATGTCTGAGGTACTGAGATAAGTTTGGAGAAAAAGAGTGGGAGGTAATGCAAAAGATAGTGAGACCCAAGTGAATATAAAACCAAAATGACAAATAGATACACCAAACTTCCAGTTATAAAATAAATAAGTCCTGGAAACATAATGTATAGCATGATGGTACTAATGAACAATACTGTATTGTATAATTGAAAGTCGCTAAGAGAGTAGGTCTTTAAAGTCCTCATCACAAAAAAGAGAAGAAAATTTTAACTATGTGTAGTGACGGATGTTATTGTGGTGATCATTTTGCAATATAAAGAAATATGAATCATTATGTTGCATGCGTGCTCAGTCACTTCAGGTGTGTTAACTCTTTGGTGACCCTACAGACTAGCCTGCCAGGCTCCTCTGTCAGTGGGATACTCTAGGCAAGAATACTGAGTGTGTTGCCATGCCCTCCTCCAGGGGATCTTCCTAACCCAGGGATAGAACTCATGTCTGCATGCATCTCCTACATTGCAGGTGGATTCTTTACCCACTAACCCCCCTGGGAAGCCCATTATGTTGTATACCTGAAACTATACATTGTTATAGACCAGTCATCTCTCAAGAAAATAGATGAGTAAATAAATGCATCTGTGAAGGAAACCATGCTTTGAGAGAGAATGTTGACTAGCTCGGGGCAGGATTAGCCTGTCAAAAAATGAGTCTGATGAAGACAAGGAATTTTAAAATCACAGAGCTCTGTGCCTGGAAAAAGGAGGAGATCTGTTTTCTTTGTGCTTTAGATAGTAAGAAATTTCAATGACAGAAATGTCAAACTATTCCACAGAGATCTGAAAATCATGGACAGGGATGTCTGCGAGGTCACGAGTAGATGGGATGCAGACAAGAACCGGCAGGTGAAAAAATAAAAATAAAAAAGAACCAGCAAGTGAAAAGCAGGAGGTACCAGAAGGGAACTGGGCAGGACTTAGGAGGGATGGGAAGCTGGGGGTGGGAGTATGGAAAAAGAGAAAGATTAGAACCATCAGAGACCACTAAAAGAAGTGCTGAAGAATGCCACAGAGAAGAGATGAGGGCAAAGCAGACCAGAGCTGGCTTCCCAGAGAAGGAGCTTAAGCCCTTTTCTGAGAGCAGGAACTCCGGTGACTCAATTACTGTGTATGTCTCTCAGGCTCTCATTATGCCTAACACACCAGGGACTGATGATCTTATTACATCAAACTTCAGAAAATATCAAGACTGCAATAAAAATGAACCCAGCATTGCTGGGTTTTATGTTTTTCTTCTCACCATTATGTGCATTAGTCACTACGCTGAAAGAGCAGTGAGAAGATGTGCCAAAAGTGATAGAGAAAACATGTCAACATTCAAAGAATAATTAATGAAAAGTGTTGCTGTTTTAATACCACCAATGAAAGTTGATCCCAGCCTTACCCAGTTCTTCCCAACAGTACCCAGAATCTCTGTCTCCTGGATATAGCCATACCTGCTTTCTACACTGATAATGCCTTAGGTACAAGTCTGAGGAATGTTTCTTCACTATAGACCTCAGCCTGGCATCTGATCTCTCTAGATAAATTACCTAAGTATCCAAGTGTTCACTAAACTGAGGTTTTCCTTGTAATCTTCATCTTTGACATTCTAATTTTTGCTTTTTGTAGTGTGGGTTTTTACTTTCCGGAACTTCATTGTAACTGGGTCCCTGCCCGAAACCACAGTCTGCTTGGCTAAGTTCCTAATGCATTGCTCCCTACTTCCTGCCTCCTTCTCCTTGGAGATTAAAATTCTTCTATCCTCTCCCATCTTCCTACTCTCCCCTGCCAGGTGAGAAAGGTCCAGCTCCTGACTTTCTGGCTGGTGTTCAGAATCAGGTTCCTGATTTCCCACCTTGAGGAAGATACTCTCAAGAAAAACCACACACTGCAAACTTGAACTCAAGGGCTGGGTAGAGTTATTCTTCCTGGCCCAGAGTTCTAAATAAGTTGAAAGCATGAGTCATATTCCTGCTGGAATCGATTTATTCTAGCATAGAATTAGAAATTTCTAGTCTCAATTATTCCTATTCATAATTTTCATTTTTAACACTCTTTGCATCCATAGCTTTTATTATATCACTTATATATTGAATCTAAAAAAAATGCAAAAAACTAACAAAGATAACAAAAAGAAGCAGATTCACAAATATAGAGAACAAACTAGTAGTTACAGTGGGAGAGTGAAAAGGGGAAGGACAATTTAGAGATGGGGGATTAAGAGTCATAAACTCTTAATTACAAAATAAGCTACAAAGATACAAAACACAGGGAATATGGCTAATATTTTTTATAAATTTATTTTTTAATTGAAGGATAATTGCTTTACAGAATTTTGTTGTTTTCTGTCAAACCTCACATGACTCCATAACTATAAATGGAGTGTAACCTATAAATTGTGTATCACTATATTGTATACCTATAACATATAATATTGTATATCGAGCATATTTCAATTTAAAAGACTGTTGGGATCCATCTGTCATCTGTGCATCATCATCATCTATCCAGAGAAATATCTGTGCTTTTAGAGTGTGATTAGAGATCAACCTTTGTGATTAGACATTTTTTTCTAAGTAACATTAATCTAAAACCACATTCAAAAACTATAGTCTTACAAAACCTTCCCGGAGTCACCTGAGATGCTTGTTAAAGTGCAAGAATCTGTGTTTGGGCTGAGAAGTAGTATTACTGACAAGACTGCTACCCCAACCCCCATCACTCTTAGGCACATTATATTTCCTGAACTCTGCAGATGAAGAAGTCATAAACCATAGAGCATCGCACCAGAGAAAGGAGTATTTTGAAGTGGGATTAGTGGGCGGAAGGTGTAAACATGTGTCTGGGAACCACCTCAAATCCTTCGTGGCTATTAAAGTTATGAGTGAGCAAAAATGGAAAGATGTAAATAAGTGAACTTGTAAAAATATCTTTAAGTAGCTGCCTATCAGTTTATTTTTCCTCTTAATAGGAAATGAATGCTTTATCCTATCCATTCTTCAAAGAGATTAAATCTCTTTCCCATTAAAACTTGCCAGCCTCTTAGAGCCCACAGAGCTATCTGTCTTCTAGAATAACAAAGCTTTTTCGAATTTACCAGTCATTCCCAATGTTCCATAGAAAACTGGCGCTTAAACTGTCCCCACCACTGTAGAAAAAGATTGACATGTTTCTGAAAATTCAGATTCATAAATTAGGGAAATAGTACCAATTATGTATTCACTATTTAAGCTCCATGACTTGTTATAGATTATGCTTAGCCTTGCATTAATAAACTTAACTTTTTAAAAATCAGGGTTTCTGAAACTTACTTGAACAAACAGTCTTTTTCAAAAGCATAACATTTATCTACATTTCTCTCTTTGTCATTTATATGCTTTATGTTTGCAGATTAATCATTTGGAGCCTTGAACTATCTCCTATAATTATTGTTCATCCTTTTATGCATTTGTAACTAAAGTATTTCTGATCAGTTTATGTATGTGTCATGCATGACTGTGTGTTTGGTGTATTTTATTGAGTGAATTGTCCTGTTTACATGTACTGGTACGGCAAGCAAAGTTTTTCTCCATGGGAGTGGACTTTGCTGGTGCTGTTAGATAGGATGAGGCAGGTTCCAAGACAGAAAATGAAAACTGAGATGCAGGCTTTAGTTAAATAGAGAGGGAACTCCATTCACTCTGGGTCTTGCTATCTTTTAGGGGTTTTAAATGATCGTTACTATTTTGATCATGATAATACTTGCCATGTATTGTGCACTTAAGCTGGGCAGTGTGCTAAGTACTTGCTATTTCTTCTGATTCCAAAAACAACCCGATGAAGAAGGCATTATTAATGCTATCGTCCAAAAGATAGCAGATAGCTACTGGTTTCAATCTACGCAGGTGTGTAGGCAAATTGGGATTTGAACTCATATCTGTGAGACTTCAAAGCCCATGATCACCATCATTCTGCTCATAGTCTGCTAAATCTAGAAGTCCTTGCGGGTGATCCCAAGGCAGTGAAGTTTGAAGGCAGCCTCTTCCAGATGAAATGAGGGTAAGAGCAGCCAAGAGGAGACGCTCAAGTGGAGATAAATACATACATGTCCTAGGGCCCATGATCTTGTGTCATGGTGCGTGCGTTTATTTTGTCTTTTGTTTTCCTTTAACTGCTAATTAACTACATTTAAATATATAGGCTTGGGACTTTCCTGGTGGTCCAGTGGCTAAGACTCTGAGATCCCAATGCAGGGGGCCCAGGTTTGATCCCTGGTCAGGGAACTAGATCCCATATGCCAAAGAAGACCCTGAGTGCCGCCACAAAGATCAAAGAGCCTGCCTGCCCCCACTAAGACCTGGCGCAGGCAAATAAATATATATTTTTAAAATAAATCAATATACAGGCTTTACTTCAGATATTCTATGAGTAATCAAACAAAAGGTAAGATGGCCAAGACTAGGCAATCAAGCTAAATGGAGAATAAGTTTCCCCATTCAGAATGCAGGAACTGGATTGTTTGCCAGAGGAGAGGAACACCAGGAGAAATTAGTCTATCAAGATGATTACGTTAATATCTAGAACTTATTTTTAGAAATACAGTATTTTTTAAAAGCACATCTTCTGTAACAAATATCTAGTAAACTACTTTAAGGAAGGGACACTTTTTATTATCCCTTTAAAATATCCATAATGCTTAGCATGGTAACTTGTTCCAAGTAGGTGCTCCATAAATACAGGTTAATAAGAGAGAATGAAACTTTTTCCAAGTTAAATGGAATGGTGTTTGGGCACAAAGGAAAAAAAAAAACTTCACTTGGTGCATTGAGAGTTCTAAAGTATAAGTTTGAGATTAATAATGAGAATTATCATAGTTTTTGAAATATATTCATTTGCTTAAGGTATGAAGACTAGCTGAGTTTTTAATTGCTTATCAATTTTTTGACATCTAAATTTTACATTGTATCATTTAGTAGCAGGTTACTCATCAGAGTTTCCTTTGACTTTCAATTGCATGATATAGTGAGATTCCAAACAGACATAATTTCAGGAAGGTGTTTGATCAAATTATTTCTGACCTCAGAAGAACATCCACAGAGCAGTTGTATGTAGCTTCTATTTTATCTAATGGTTTCTATTTAATTAAAATTGTGTCCCTAGTCTAGAAAGTATTTTCTAAGAAACAGTTTCATTAATGCCATTTGCAGCAACAAGGATGGACAGGGATTATCACACTAAGTGAAGTAAATCAGAAAGAGAAAGACAAGTACCATATGATATAACTTATATGTAGAATCTAAAATATGCCACAAATGAACCTATCTATGAAACAGAAACAGACTCACAAAGAGAATAGACTCATGGTTGCAAGGGGAAGGCACAGTAGGGGAAGGAAGGATTGGGAGCCTGGGGTTGGCAGATGGAAACTAGTATATATAGAATCGAAAAGCAACAAAGTCCTAGTGTATAGCACAGGGAACTACATTCAACACCCTGTGATAAACCACACTGGAAAAGAACATGAAAAAGAGTATATATATATATATATATATATATATATATATGTATATGTATAATCAAATCACTTTGTTCAGCAAAAATAAATGCAGCATTGTAAATTAATTATACTTCAATAAGATTAAAAAACACAAAAGTACAATGCAAAAAAACTGAAGAAAAAGTCTTTTTTTTCCTAAAAAAGACTGTTATATATATATATGTATATACAGGAAAAGGAGCTCTATCCAGTGACTGCTGCTGCATGTTGAGGAGAAACATGTATTTCCATAAATTTCAAATAAAGTTTTCATAGGTTCCAATCTAATGTCACCATCTACTGAGAAGTTATGGCAGAAAGCTAAGAAGAACTAAAGAGCCTCTTGATGAAAGTGAAAGAGGAGAGAGAAAAAGCTGGCTTAAAACTCAACATTCAGAAAACTAAGATCATGGCATCCGGTCCAATCACTTCATGACAAATAGATGGGGAAACAATGGAAACAGTGACAGACTTTACTATTTTGGACTCCAAAATCACTGCAGATGGTGACTGCAGTCATGAAATTAAAAGACGCTTGCTTCTTGGAAGAAAAGCTATGACCAAACTAGACAGCATATTAAAAAGCAGAGAACATCTAGCTTTGACTACGTCTGTCTAGTCATGGCTATGGTTTTTCCAGTAGTCTTGTATGAACGTGAGAGTTGGACTGTAAGAAAGCTGAACACCAAAGAATTGATGCTTTTGAACTGAGACATCAGAGAAGACTCTTGAGAGTCCCTTAGACTGCAAGGAGATCCAACCTGTCCATCCTAGAGGAAATCAGTCCTGAATATTCATTGGAAGGACTGATGCTGAAACCAAAACTCCAATACTTGGGCCACCAGATGCGAAGAACTGACTCACTAGAAGAGACCCTGATGCTGGGAAAGATTCAAGGTGGGAGGAGAAGGGGAAGACAGAGGATGAGATGGTTGGATGGCATCACTGACCCGATGGACATGAGTTTGAGCAAGCTCAGGGAGTTGGTGATATACAGGGAAGCCTGGCATGCTGCAGTCCATGGGGTTGCAGAGTCGAACATGACTGAGTGACTGAACTGAATTGAACTGAACTGAGAAGTTACCAAGTTCATGCCAAGAAATAAAAAAATGAACAGTTTCAATTTAAGGTACACTTGGCTCAAGTCTCTGATAATGACTAACACTGGAATCAGCATGGCCCAGTGGCTAAAAACAAGAAGAAAAATAAACAAAACAAAACAAAAATAACCCCTCTGAACATATGACTTAAATAAAGATGTCTGGACTCTAGTCCAAGATTTGTCAATGCCTTGCTTCATGGTTTTGGGTCCTGTACATCACAAAGGAAGAGGACGAAACTTGCCCTTCTCATCTTTTTGTGACGATGGAGAGATGAGGACCAATGTGGATTTGGGTGAGACTATATTAAAGATCACTGCAGTAAAACAATCCTACTGAAATAACCAACAAGGGCCACTCAACCCAATGGGTAAATCACAGTGGGTGGGATCAGAAGGCCTTTAGTTGCTGGTTGAAATGGAGGAGAGCCAGTGCGTCTGCTCATTGGTGGAGGTGGGATGGGGGACGGGGAGGTAGGTTTATCAGCATGAAGCTTCTCTCTCATCAGTGGAAAATTCTGAGTAGTGCTTTTCTCTAAGGTATTCCTAATTGCTGCCATACTGTTTTGGAAATGGTCTAGGAATTACAAAGAGACTCACTGACATTCAGCAGTCTCAATTTTCATCACATGTAAAATTTTATGTGTGCATGTTCAGTTGCTACAGTCGTGTCCGATTCTTTGTGACCCAATGGACCACAGCCCTCCAGGCTCCCCTGTCCAGGGATTCTTCAGGCAAGAATACTGGAGTGGGTTGCCTCACCCTTCTCCAGGGGATTGTCCCCACCCAGGTATCAAACCAGCATCTCCTGCATTGCAGGTGGATTCTTTACAGCTGAGCCTCTGGGGAAGCCCTTTAAATTTTATATTACATGTGAAAAGGAAGAATGAGGATTAAAACTGCTATTGGTGTCACTGGACACATATTTTTATATATAATTATTGGTGATCAATCTTCACTTTCTGGGGCATTGCATTTGCTATTTCTTGATCCTTTCTCTATTCAAGCCACTAGTCCATGAGGCGCCGAGCAACAGAGAAAAAAAAAGAGTGAAAGGTTTGGATTTTGGGATTTTCAAAAGGTAAGGTCAAGATACAAGGCAAAATCTGAAAGAAGTTTTAATCAGTCAGGGTTAGTTTCCCAATTAGAGAGTCTAGACAGGGGAAGGCGTGTGGCCCAGGGGAGGTAAGAGCATAGAGCTTGGCTTGTTCCCTGGAAATCCTCCTGCTTCTGTCCTCCTTGGCCAGAGGCCCGGGACCTGAAGAGGTTGGAAACCTGAGACAGAGCAGAGTCTGTGCCACCTTCGCTGAGGAGGGCTGGGGGAAGCAGCGTGGCTCTGGAGCCCAAGAAACCTCACAAGCAGTGTTCAGGGAGGGTGGACCTGCGTCAGCGCCCTAGGCTCCCACGCTCTCCGTGTATTTCCATACATTTCAAATAAAGTTTTCTTAGGTTCCAATCTAATGTCATCATCAACTGAGAAGTTACCCAGTTCATGTCAAGAAATGAAGAATGAAGAGCTTCAAGTTTAAGGTACACTTGGCTCAAGTCTCTGATAATGACTAACACTGGAATCAGTATGGCCCGGTGGCTAAAAACAAGTAAAATAAATGAAATAAAACAAAAACAATTCCAAACATATGACTTAAATAAACCGTGGTGTGAGGAAGGCAGACCACTTTTCCTTGTAGCCCAGAGTGATGCAAATGTGTGCAGGATGCTGGCAGGTCTCATGTGAGTATGAGGCAGATGTAGGAAAATGTGTGGATCAATAAGTAAGATCCAAATCAGAGTCCCTTGGACTGCAAGGAGATCAAATCAGTCCATCCTAAAGGAAATCAACCCTGAATAATCACTGAGGACTGATACTGAAGTTGAAGCTCCAATTCTTTGGCCGTCTAATGCGAAGAACTGACTCATTGGAAAAGACCCTGATACTGGGAAAGGTTGGAAGCAGGAGGAGAAGGGGATGGCAGAGGATGAGATGGTTGGATGGCATCACTTTTTTAAGAGTTTGAGCAAGCTCTAGGTTTGGTGATGGACAGGGAAACCTGGTGTGCTGCAGCCCATGGGGTTGCAAAGAGTCAGACACGACTGAGTGACTAAGCAACAGAAACAAATCTTACCAGCCCCTCCATTTGCAGTGATGCTCAGGTACTCTGTCAGATCAACCCCCACCCCCCCGCCCCCCGCTCTCCATAATGGCCTCTAGAAACTTAGATGCAACCCTGGCAGAAGGTCATAATTGGATGGAAATTAAGTTTTGTCACCTGGGAGACTGTGAGTTTGTTACGGAAATCAATTCTAGTTACAGGTTAATAAAGATGATATACTTGGAGGTCTTGTTTTGTAGACCCAAGTTAGTTTCCACAAAGTGACTGTATTGACAGCCACTGACACTCCAGGGCGGCACTGGTTCCTTGGTTGCCTTTTTCTAGATGCGTTCTGCTTGATCCCACTCTTCCCTTTTGGATTTTCATTTCTGAGCGCTGGTGGGGGGTGTTCTGATTAGTAACTAACAGCTACTCTCTGTTTCAGTTGAACAGTCTGGTTTGTATTAAATAACCAAGGTCACTTAGACACATATCTTATCATTACCTGAGGGTACTGAACTGCTGTTTTTACACATTAACTTGTATTATCTTTCAGTTCAGGGGGAAATAAAAACATATGTGGCAAAAGGAGAAGTTTTAGAATTTTATGAGTTATCATTTTTCTGTCTAAAGTCTGCTCTTTTATGAGCACTAAGAGCAACTGCCTTCTGTTTGTCTAGTCTGTTACCGTATGTATGCTAAAACAACAGTTTCCTCTTATGTTTGACGGTTTCCCCTTCACTCCCCCAACTGGCAGACTACTGTGGGGTTGCATGCACTCAACGGAACGACAAAAACTAGGTCTTATTTGCAGGCCTCCACTCACCAACTGTTTGACTTTGTCAAAGTCATTTCTCTTCTTTGCACCTCATCTGCCTTACCTGTAGGAGGGCTGCAGCTAAGTGTCTTTTAGTTGCTTATTAATGCAGAGATGTCCTGGTTCCATGGGTACTTGTTCTCTGTGGGATGGTAACCAAAACAAACTGAGATCAGTAGCTGGGACACAATTAGGGAAGGCATTAAATATTATACTGCATTATATTACAATACTTTGGTTGATTTGTGTAAGTGAAAGACCTTGTCTCTTTGTCCCTGTTAGCACTAGTGATCTGCAACTCTGGATCTGGATAAACAGTGCAATTTAGAAGATCTGTCTTTGTTACTAGGAGAATATGGAGTTGGCTACAGGTTATAGGGATGGGCAAGTAATTCATAAGTGGTGGTTGCTCAATCCGTAAGTCCTGTCCAACTGCATTGTGACCCCATAGACTGTACCCCACCAGGCTCCTCTGTCCATGGAGATTCTCCAGGCAAGAATAGTGGAGTGGGTTGCCAATTCCTTCTACAAGGGATCTTCCTGACCCAGGGATTGAGCCCACATCTCCTGCATCAAAGGTCGAATTCCTTGCCACTGAGCCACCAAGGAAGCCCAATTCATGGATTAGATACCCAATAAGGGATCGTCTCTTTATCACCATGTCCAAACACTCCTTCTTCTTTCTCAACTTCCCCAAGAACTAATTGCTCACTTTGAGCTCCCCATAAGTGGGCCATGAGATGAGGATTTCATGGAAGTAGTTTACTTGGAGGTGATCCCAGGAAGATTGATAGGAGAGTAGAGGAGTAACATGGAGAAGAGAAGAAAGACATTTGATGTGCCATCCTGCTGGGATGTTTGGAAGGTGGAGAACCTGCATCAGAGTTTCCCTCTCTGCTGGGATGAGAGAACCAGGGTATTGATATATTGTATTTCTGTTTTGTCTTGCTTATAAGCCTGAACTCCTCCAGAAGTCCTGCTTGCTCCCTGGATAGGCCAGGGCACCTCCCTTGGCCAGAGAAAGCCTGAGGGTGGAGAGTCACAGATGCTTGTGTAGGAGGCAGGTGGTGAGTGTGGAGACAGGACTGGTGATGCCAATGTGATTTGGGCAGGGCATCAATGGCCTCTGCTGTGCCCCCCTCATCCAGACAAGAAGACTCCTCTTGCTCCAAAGATTCACCTTCTAGCCTCTAATTCTCCTTATTCTCATTTAGTTTATATTTATAGTCTAGAACATCTCCTTAGATATTGAGTGTTCTGCTGACTTTCCTCATCTCTATGCAACCTCATTTCACGCTACTCCTCAGCTTTCCTTCCATGATCAAGCCAGTCTACACACGTGATTTTGCCTTTCATTCTTTGTTAAGCTGTTCTTTCCACTTGGAATGTGTTCATCAATGGTTTACATGAATCTGTGTCCTTTCCAGTACACAGAAAGTTTTTTACAAAGAACATAGCTAATGCTTTATAATTCTTTTCAGATTGATTTACATACCATCTCAGGGGTTCTCTCTTTCCAAAGGCCTCTGCAATAAATCGTTTGGTCAATACCCTCTCAGCCCTTGTATTCTACTTCTCCCCTTTATCTATCTAACATAATTCATCTTTTTAGTGTGGTGGTGATGGTTTAGTCGCTAAGTTACGTCCAGCTCTTGCAACCCCATGGACTGTAGCCTGCCAGGCTCCTCTGTTCATGGGATTCTCCAGGCAAGAATACTGGAATGGGTTGCCATTTCCTTCTCCAGGGGATCTTCCCGACCCAGGAATCGAACCCAGGTCTCCTGCATTGCAATTTAAAAATTTAAATTTTTAAATTCTTTACTGACTGAGCCACCAGGGAAGCCCATCATTAATTCAAGGAAGTCTTTCTGGTGCCCCGTGATTAGATTAGATTTCCATATTGCCTGCTCCCAGGTAATTCCATGCTTGTTCTTTGTAATCGATTCTTTCTGTTCACCACCGGCCTTCCAGAGTTTGCTTCAAAGGCCATGAGACCAGGTACCACGGTTTTACTGCATTCCTAAAATCAGACCTAGCGACTGGCACATAGTAGGCATGGATTAAAATTTGCTAAATCACTGTATGAAGAAACTAGTCCACTTGGGGCTGATTCACATGGTAAAGAAGAATTGATTTGACTTCTGGGTGTTTTCCTCATGAATTTATAAATCTATTATAAATCTAAAGTGGAGATTATTTCTCTTGTATTCCCTCTGGAGTGCTCTATGCAATGCACTTCATACAGTAGGAGCTTAATATGTTTGTAAATAAATTAACTTGATGACTCCAAGGCCCCACACTGCATGTTTCGGTAAGAGCTAACTTGGCCCACCAAAGGCATGCTGCTCTCCCCAGGTGAAGTACAGCAGCAATTCAACTAGAGTAAATTAATTGCAGGAGAGAGTCTGAGTAATAAAATCGGGTTTCAAATGGAGAAACAGTGAAGAAATATATCCTGTGATTAGGAAGGATAATGAAGTTACTGAAAATAGACACTGATTCTGAATGTGCAGGGAATGCTTGGGAAGATAAAAATATTGGGATATGTGTGCCAATTGGTCTTAATAAGACACACTAAGAAAAATAAATTAGTCTAAGGAACAGAAACAAGCACAAGATTTGCAGTCATTAATTCTGTAAAAAAAAAAAATAGGGGATGGGAGCAAAGCAAACTAAATTTTTGAAAATGCAAAACATGTTGATCAGTTTAAATCAATATACATTAAAATAACAATAAATAATAATAATAAATAAGAGACTCAGATGTATAGAATAGACTTGTGGACTCTGGGAGAAGGCGAGGGTGGGATGTTTCAAGAGAACAGCATCGAAACATGTATATTATCTAGGGTGAAACAGATCACCAGCCCAGGTTGGGTGCATGAGACAAGGGCTCGGGCCTGGTGCACTGGGAAGACCCAGAGGGATCGGGTGGAGAGGGAGGTGGGAGTGGGGACTGGGATGGGGAATACATGTAAATCCATGGCTAATTCATTTCAATGTATGACAAAAACCACTGCAATGATGTAAAGTAATTAGCCTCCAACTAATAAAAATAAATGGAAAAAAAAAATAACAGAGACACTTTTGAAAAGATCTAGTGTTTAACAGAATAATCTCAGTAATCACTATCAAAGAAAATTACTCTTAAATGTGCTATGTTTTCTTGGTAAGATAATACAATTAGAGAATAGAACAGAAGAACACTATCTTTGTACCTATATTATTTTATCTGCCTATGGACTCAATTTCTTTAATAAATATATATGTAGATATTTACTCAGCAGAGCATAAATTAAAAAAAAATCAAAATAAAAAGTACTTTGGCTTAAGCATTCAATGTAGTATGATAGAAGAGTTCATTTGCTTCTACTAGATTGGGTAGAAACCTGCTAGCCTTTTTGGAATATTATCCGAATTAAAAAAAGATAATAAAGGAAATCATAAAGGGGTAAAATATCATGTAGGAGGCTGTATATAAGTCTCCATCTTTAAATAACACGCAAATGTTTTCTATTAATAAATACATGTATTTGTACTTTTGGGCAATCAAAGCCTTGACTTATATGGAATCTGTTTCCAGGAGTAGATTATTGCATTAAGCCTCTGAAAAAAAAGAAATCTGGGGCTTTTACCTGTCATAATCAGGCTAAAATTAGTGAAAGTGCAGTCTTTGTCAGTGATAGAAAGGTGAGAGAGATCATGGTGAGCAGCGGTGAAACAGTTTCTTCTCCCGCAATCACTTGGAATCACGCGCACATTGAAAATACGGCATTGGGTGTCAACCTGTTGCTATTACATAACAGCATGAAGGAATTCAAGTGGGAGTGGGAATGACTACTTTTTCTTTCCTTTTTTTTTTTTAAAAGAGAATTACAAGATTAAATATGAAACTCAAGTCACCAACTTAAATCCAGGAGACTCTACTTGATCATCCTGGTAGGATCTTTTGACCCTAACAGCTGCAAAGCTAAGGTACCCAACAAACAAAGGAAGAGGCTGACCATGGATTGTTAACACATTATTTACTATGCCCTCTCTCCAGGTATCTTCTGGGAAAGGTTAAAGTATTTAATGAAACAGAGTAAGTCCCAGAACATTGAAATAAAAACCATGGGAGGGTTTGAAGGACTTGGATAATCCACAAACCCCAAATATTTTAAGCTTCTCCTGCTAGTGGATGCAACCCAAGTAGCATGGAAATTCTTTTCTTAGTCTTAGTGAGCTAGTCCTCCCTTTCTTGATTGAGTCTGTTCTCCTCGGGTCCTCAGCCTCTTTTCCATAATGTTTATCTCACATTGATAACTAGAGTTGTTATCTGAATACTCAATTATGTTGTTTACCATAGTCATATATTTATACAATAAAATAAGTATATTTAGCAATTTATGTTATAACATACAAAGGAGAGACTAACTCCCAAACATGTTGAAGATGCTAAAGAGTGAAAAACTATAGTTTTACATTAAACTTATTTGTATTAAAACATATGTGCAATTATCTGAATTCATTGCGAAGGCAAATTAATTTTAATTCCTAGGTAGGTTGACTGACAGAAAGTTGTACTGAATGGTGATTTCGCTACAGAAGATTAAGATGCCATTCATGATTTGCTGTAATATATAGACGGGAATCAACAAACTAGATTTATGATATGAATCCTATGTACTTTCTGTGCTTCCTAAATAGGCACAGAAAAAGCCTTGAGAAATACTTTGAAGAGGGAACCACCGGCATCATTTAAAAGTGTAATTGTGCATATATACTATCAGGTACAAGATAGACAGCTGATGAGAAGTTTCTGTGTAGCACAGGGAGACCAGCTTGATGTTTCGAGATGACCTGGAGGGATGGGATGCAGGGAAGGGAGCGAGGTTATGGAGGGAGGGATGTATGTATAATTATGGCTGGTTTGCACTGTTTTAGGGCAGAAACTCAACACGGTAAAGATTTTTTAAAATATTTAAATAAAAAATGGAAAAATGAAATGAACTCTATGCCAGTATAAAATAAAAATTAAATTAAAAAACATGATTGTGGCTTTCCGTGTAGATCAAGGATTTTATTGGGAGACACTAATATTGAACTGATCTGCCTGTTTACAATGGAGATGGGAAGATCCTATGGTGGAGGTGGGCAGGTGCAGAAGCCAAGTCAGGCACTTAACCTCCAGAGACTAGATGGTTGTGCTTTATCTAATAGAGACACAAGGGATTTGACATTGGTTTATTGATCATTGGGTCTATGGAAATGTATAGGCCACTCACAAATTTCCTAACAAATTTGCATTAAAAAATCCACGTCTCTTCATAGAGCTCACCAAAAGGGAGACAGTCATTATCTCTATTTCTAGACCTGCGGTCATTTTATGGTGTAAGTACACTCTGAGGAAAGGAATATAAGTAGACCTTTCACCCTGTTTTGGGATAATGGATCCAAAATAGCACATTCCTGGCAAGGAAAATTGGCACTGTGGTTCAATGATCAGAGTGGAAGCTTTTGGTGGTCAGGTGATGAATAGAGTCTTGAGCCAAGTACACCACACAGTGGGCACAGTGGGACCTGAAGACACATCCTCTTATTTCCCCTCCATTTCCTGAGTGTATGCTGGGGGAAACTACCAGGCAATGGCCTGATATTGACATTGGCATCCTGACTCAAAGTGAGTTATTATGAGAGGAAGGACCTATGATGATGGAAGCCCTAGATCTCACCTTCCTCACTAAAAGGGTAAACCAAGAGCAAAAAGCACATCCCTGTGGAAACCCAGAGATTAGCGCTACTACCCATGACTAGAAACACAGGGAGTGGTCATTTCTATCACAGCCCCATTTAACTCTCCAATTAGGCTGATGGGGAAGACAAATGGGTCTTGGAGAATGAGAGGGGATTATCATAAACTTAATTAGGGGAGGCTTCCAAGTGCAGCTGCTGTTCCAGACGTTTTTCCCTTACTAACTCAGATCAGTCCTGCCCCTGGCAGTCATTCCAGGCTGAAGTGCAACCAGTTCTATCAGGCAGCCCATGGGATCCCGCAGATCCATGAGGCCTGAGCTGTCTGTAGCAGATTGGGGTGCTTTATGGAGCCCCAGAAGTCAACTCAGGGGCAAGACTCATAGTATCGTTCTTGAAATATAAGCTATGGCTTCTTCAGCAAGTAACTGTTCCTATTTTGAGAAATACCTCTTGAATTGCTACTGGACCTCAGCAGAACCTCAAAGCCCAATTCTGTGAACTGAGCTTCCCATTATGAACTGGTCATTAGCTTATCTACCAAATCATGAAGTGAGACATACCCAGCAGTAGTCCATCAAGTGGAATATACATTCAGGCTCACATCTATATAAGGAATGGACTCACACCAATGTTGAATGGATAAGCTGAATTGTACAAGGAGGGTGTTTCTCCTCCCCGTAGATATCTTCCTGTTCTACCGCTTTCCCTCTCTATACCATGGGAATGACCTCATGGAGGTGTTCCCATGACTAATTAGTAGCTTGAAAAGCCATATACACATTTCTTCCTGGTGTTCTGGAACCAATATTAGGTGGATCTAATTCTACCATACTGCATCATTTATTACAGTTGTTTTTCTAAAGAGGGGGGATACATGCTTTTGAACTGTGGTGCTGGGGAAGACTTTTGAGAGTCCCTTGGACAGCAAGGAAATCTAACCAGTCAATCCTAAAGGAAATCAACCCTGAATTTTCATTGGAAGGACTGATGTTGAAGCTCCAATACTTCGGCCACCTGATGCGAAGAGCTGACTCATTGGAGAGGACACTGATGCTGGAAAAGATTGAGGGTAGGAGGAGAAGGGGGTGACAGAGGATGAGATGATTGGGTGGAATTACAGACTCAATGGATATGAGTTTGAGCAAACTCCAGGGGATAGTGAAGGACAGGGAAGCCTGGCATGCTGCAATCCGCGGGGTTGCAAAGAGTCAGACATGACATCCTCTAATTTGCCTAGAAATAGTCATGGATTGAGTTAAGTAATAACTCAAACTAATAGTGGTTAGTAGTGTGAGCAGGCAGTTAGGAGTTTGAGGGTAATAAGACTGTTTTGCTAGAGGTATGTAGATAAACCTTTTGGGATGGCTCCAGGTGGGAAAATATTAGTATGCCATTTAAATGGTTATCAAGAATCTCTAAAAGGTCAGAATAGATAAGATGGTATACTCTCTAAATGTCAGTCAGCTCCTCTCCTTCTGACTAGTGCTGACTTAGTGGTCTCATAAGTGATGTAGCAATGGTGATAGTGATGGGATTTATTATAGTGGGTTCAACGTTGCCCTCCTCAAATATATCCTTGTCCTAACCCCAGAACCTGTGAATGTGATTGTTTTGAGAAAGGGTCTTTGCAGATGTTATTAAGTTAAGGATCTTGAGATGAGATAACCCTGAATATCTGAGTGGATCCTAAATCCAATGACAAGCGTCCTTAGGAAGGAGAGGAGAGAACACACAGACACAGAGAAGGCCGGGTGAATAGAGAGGCAGAGATGGGGGTTATGTAGCCATAAACCAGGGGACACCTGAAGTGACAAGAGGTGAGGGAAGGAATAGGACCAACTGACACCCTGCTTTCTAAGTTCTGGCCTCTGAACCATGAGAGATGACCCACCAAGTTTGTGGTTTTAATTTAGTATGGCATTTATAGAAATGAATGTGCCAAACATTGGGACTTCTCTATATAATGCTTCTTTTACCATCATCATTGCTGAGGGCTCAATTTTCCAGTAGAATTTGTTCACCCTGAACAAAGCACTGAAGACCTGGGTGGAAGTCCTGGCAGGTTGTTACTTTGGACAATTTCCAACAAACATTCAGTATATAGATTTGCTTTTCCTGCCTGTTGCTTTCCTTCTGAAAGCACCATTGATTGTGGACTTAATATATAATCTTTTTCCTTCATCAGAAGATTATGTTCAACATTTCTCTGGCCACACACTCGGTTTTCAGTGAGTAAAATCAGGCAGTGTGCTGCTGCTCATGGGATTATTGGTTTTATTGTACAGCTATCATCTGAAAGCAGCTGACTTGTAGAATGCTTGCATGGCCTATGGAAGACTCCCTATGAGTCCCAGATGAGTGACCGTGTGTGTGAGACTGGAGCGCCTTTTCAGGAGAACCTTGGGGACCTGAAAAGAACTGTGGGGACCCTTTTAACTCATAGATGGAATAGATGAGTCTGGGTAAGAGTGGATGGTGTTTGGTGTTATTAAGATTACACCTCATAATCTACTCCAGAAAACTGTGCTAACTTCCAAGGCCTCTGGCTTCAAGGATTTGGTAAACAAGGGAAAAATGTACCTACAAGGCATCATAACAAGGGTTCTTTTGAGTTGGAACTGGAGACTATCACTGGTCTTCTCTGTGAGTTGAATGTATGGAAAAGAGGGATTATGGGGCTGTCTGGATGATTAATTCTGACACCAAAGGAAAAATGGGATTATTACTTCACAATGGAGGCAGAAAACAATGTGGACAGAGCCAGCCAAGCTGAGAATAGGGCTGGAGATCTTTGTATAGTCATTTCTAGATGTAAAAAAAAAAAAAAAAAATAAAAAAAAATAAAGGCAAGTTCAATCTTATATAGTAGGACCATCTAAGACCCAGGGCTCTTAGGAATAAAGGTTTGAAGTATTCTGGGGCAAAGTTATTCAACCAGCTTTTGCACTGGCTGCTGGCAAAGAGAACATGCAGTAGGTAGTGGAAAAGGCCTATTTGTCTTCATGATTTTGAATAAACAGGGACTGTAGTCCCTTGTATATGATCTTACTTGCTCTTTTGCTCCATATATACACATATATATGACTATATATTTTATATACATTATATGTATATTACATATGTATATAATTAACTAATGTAACTCATTTCCTGCTCATTTGCACTCACTATTATATATAGGGAATACCTAATCCAGAAGCTGAACAATATTTATATGGAATATTTCTGTGGGATGGAGGCAAAACTAGAGAAGGAAGGGATGCCACCCAAAGATCTGAGACTTGTAGTTGGATTTGTATATAATAGGACTTTGAATGTTCTCCATGTTGTAAGAGTAAAAGAGTGTGTTTCAATTATACAAGAGATAGTATTTTACAGAAGTAGATTTTGGGGAGAAGAAGGATGTATATGGATGCTAAGTAGTGGAAACAGTGGAATATAGGGGTAACTTTCATATTTTTGCTGCCCAAGTTCCCAAGCTCCTCAGTTGGGGAAAATCTCCATTATTTGAAGATTCAAAGTAAGGTTTATATACTTCCACGTTAGAAGCTCACACGGGATAAATATTCCTTTTCTCTGCAAGCTAGGGTGTGTGCACACAACCTAAACTTGGATTGTGAAAGACTCATGTCGAAGAGCTTTGAAACTAGAAGTGAGGCAAAGGAGCTACGATATCCATTCATTTTGAGAATGTCATTGGTGCTATGGGGTCTAGTGTGGATGATGCTGTTTGTGGCAATGTTGGTGAATTCCAGGCAAGTCTTGACTGTGATCCTGGTTCCTGCTGATTTACTGAAGAAAATTTCCTGATTTTCTTCAATGTTGTATAACACAAAATTTGGCTGGGCTATGTCCTGGCTACTAGCAGGGAACTTCTAAATCCCTGAACTTCCTGAGTGATCGAGTGTCTTTGTTATTCATGGTTGGTCTTTCAGATCACATCTAGTAGTTTATACTAACAAGGAAAGTGATGGCAGACTCTTGGATAGTTTCACTAATGAGATAGACCAGGCTCTCAGACCACAAAGACCAACCATGAGATTAGAGATTTAGTGCTTTGAGCTATGTGGTATCCACCTGACCTTCACAGATGCTGGGGAGCTGAAGATTTAGTTCAATCACATAAGCAATGATGTAACTAATCACACCTATGGAAGGAAGCCTCAATAAAAACCCTGGACACTCAAATTCTAGTAAACTTCCTTGGTTGGTAACCATACAGCTATGTGCTAGGAGTGTGAAATATCCTAAGGACATGAAAGCTTTGTGTTTTGGATCTTCCCAGATTCCATATATTAAACATCTGTGCATTCAACTGGTCTTGATTTGTATTTAAATTAAAATAAAATTGAATTTGTAAGTAGTATGACACTTCACTGAGGCTTCCTCAGTGACTCAGTGGAAAAGAATCCACCTGCAATGCAGGAGCTGCAGGAGGCACAGATTTGATCCCTGGGTTGGGAAGATCCCCTGGAGGAGGGCATGGCTACCCACTCCAGTATTCTTGCCTGGAGAATCCCCATGGACAGAGGAGCCTGGCAGGCTACAGTCCATGGGGTTGCAAAGAGCCAGACACACCAGAAGTGACTTACCATGCATGCACACATAACACTTTCCTGAGTTCTGTTCATTATTCCAGTGAATTATCTAACCTGAGGGAATAGGGGAAACCTGAATTTGTAGCTAGTTGGGGAGAAGGAAGCCTGAGAACCTTGGAGCTTGTGAAGAGAGGGGATTCTTGTAGAAGGCAGTGCTCTTAAACATGAAATTTGGCCTCAGTCCAGCTTCTTAAGATCAGAATGCATTGCATTCAGCTTTCTTGTCAATTCTGTATGCCGCCCTCTTTGGGGTGGTTCTGAGACCAGTTTCCAGGACGTGTTAGGAGGGGGCTTCCCCACACTGAAAACAAACAATTCTTAGCTCACAGCAGAGTATCTAGAACTCAACTTGATTCCGATCCTATCAGTAGCTACCCTGAGAAGGCATCAGATAGCACAGATTAAGGGTTCAGTCCTCTCTGCTCTCCATGCCCATCCCCCACCTCACTTCACCTGCCAATGGCAAGTCCAGTTGTTACCTGTGTTTTTAACCAACTGGCTACAAATCAGAAGTTCCCTCCACTTTCTCCTTGGGTTAGTAAGGTTCATTTGCTAGACTGGCCTGTCACAGAACTCAGAGACTTACTGTCTTACTGGTTTATTCTGAAAGGATTTAACTCAGGAAGAATGAAGTGAACAAGAAGCTCAGGGCAAGATACGAGGAAAGGGCTGGGAGCTTCCATAATCTCTGGGTGTACCACTCTCTCCAACCCCCAAACCCTCGTACTTTTTGTTTTTTATGGAATTTTCATTACATAGGTGGGGCTTCCCTGGTGACTTGCCCGATAAAGAATCTGCCTGCAACGCAGGAGATCTAGATTTCAATCCCTGGGTTGGGAAGATCCCCTGGAGAAGGGAATGGCTACCCACTCCATTGTTCTTTCCTGGAGAATGCCATGGACACAGGAACCTGGTGGGCTACGGTCCACCAGGTCACAAAGAGTAGGACACGATTGAGCAACTACCACTAACACACACACATTACACAGGCATGAGTGTTTGAATCCTCTGACACTAGGGATTGACTCATTCTCCAGAGGCTGGGGGGTGGGGCTGAGAGTTTGAATCCTTTAATTCTCATGCCAAACATTTGAATCCTCTGACACTAGGGATTGACTCATTCTCCAGAGGCTGGGAGGTGGGGCTGAGAGTTTGAATCCTTTAATTCTCTTGGCAAACAGCACCCATCTTTAGGTGTGGTCCAAAAATCACCTCATTAGCATGACATAAGACATCTTTATGACTCTCATCACTTAGGAAATTCCAAAGGTTTTGGGAGCTGTGATCCAGGAAACTTGAATGAAGACCAAATATATATGGATAATATATTTTGGTCATCTGATGATTAAATATGTATTTCATATAAGTCACACTATTGCACACCTGCTATAATTCCAATAAATTCCTATTTTTCTTACATAAGTTAGAGTACCTTTCCATTGTTTGCAATCAATCATTGTTTGAAAGGTTGAAGTAGTGATAGAGGAGAACTACTAAAGCTTTCATAGGAACTGAGGGTATGCTTTAGACATTGGTCTGAAGACTCTAAGCAGTCCATTTTCTTTTCTTCTCTGAGCAAACTTATAAACAATAGACAGTAAAAAAGCCAAAAATAGTAGGCACATTTTGCATTTTCACATCACAGAAAATAGACATTTGTGAAGCAGAAACACCTTTTAAGAAAAAATAATGAACTGCATTTATAATAATTATTTAACTTTTGCTCCAAAGAAGAGTCAATTTCTCAATGATGAACATTGTTTCCTGAAATATCTCTCTTTGTTAGTTTAAAATTTTATATCAAACTTTTTACCAACTATATCAGTTAAGGATGTGTTAGACTGTTGGCTATAGGAAACTAAAAGAGAGTGGCATAAAACATAGAGGTTAATTTTTCTCTTATGTGAAAAAAGTCTGGTAGTAGGCAGGCTAAGCCTGGTATACACAATGTCATTCAAAGACCTAGTCCCCTTCTAACTTTCCCCCAGAATATATGCTCCTTTTCTCATTATTATAAGATGACTCTTGTCCCTATGGGCATGGCAACCAGCCTTTCGGACAGAAAGAATGGTAAAAGGCAAGGGGCAAAGAACTCATGTCAGTGTAGGCAGCTCCTTTAAAAAAACTTTTCTGGAATGCCCTCTGATGAGTTCCATTTACATCTTATTGGCCAGAACTGTGTCCCTTGACAAGCCTAGCTAAAGGGAGTCTGGGATTGTAGTTTATTTTTGTGCTGCTTATATTGGCATCACAAATAAAAATCAGGGTCATAAAGAAAATTGAAGTATTCTTTTCTTTACCTTCTATGGGCTGTTTATAATTATTTGCATCTAATAAATTCCTATCTAACCTGGGATTTATTTTACATGTCCACCAATTTAATAGCTGATTAATAGATGGATACTCAATTCAGGATTTGTTTAATGGCTAAATCTTCATGTTGGATAACATTAAGACTTTCTCTATATTCCTTTGATGGAACCAACTGTTAGTCACTCTTTCGAATTGCCGCTGAAGAACAAATTGGGAGG